>NC_048584.1:25126514-25426514 GCF_013265735.2 Oncorhynchus mykiss | reverse complement strand
TAGACATTTTTGCAGATGAAATAAAGAAATATCTCATTTACATAAGTATTCACACCCCTGAGTCAATACTTGTTAGAATCACCTTTGGCAGTGATTACAGCTGGGAGTCTTTCTGGGTAAGTCTCTATGAGTTTTGCACATCTGGATTTGACAATTATTTGCACATTATTCTTTAAAAAATACTTCAAGATCTGTCAAGTTGGTTGTTGATCATTGCTAGACAGCCAATTTCAAGTCTTGCCATAGATTTTCAAGACGATTTAAGTCAAAACTGTAACTAGCGCGCTCAGGAACATTCAATGTCGTCTTGGTGATTAACTCCAGTGTTGACTTGGCCTTGTGTTTTAGGTTATTGTCCTGCTGAAAGGTGAATTTGTCTCCCGGTGTCTGTTGGAAACCAGACATGAATCAGGTTTTCCTCTCAGACTTTACCTGTGCTTAGCTCTATTCTGTTTCTTTTTAGCCTATAAAAACTCCCTAGTCCTTGAAGAAGAAAATATGAAGAGCGGTACTTTGTATTCAGGACATTTTTGCAGTTTTACTAGCGCTTCCCTCTCTGTGTTTATATCCAGTTTCCAGCACGTGACCCTCCCCCAAACACACCATGGATTACAATTTCCCCCTGCAGAACGACTCCCATTCATAAATCGACGTCTCTCACCCGCTGTATACATCAGCACTGGGATTTCTGACAACAGAGCTCTGCACTCTGACAAAAAAACGAAGCAAAAAAATGTCCGCCACGGCTGGTGTTTTCGCATACATTGTTATTTTTTCAAAGTGCTCCATTGAAAACCATTAATGTGTGAATGTTATCCTTTCATTCAAATGTGCTCGGTCAGCTGAAAATGACTGTATATGGCTGGCAGCTAAGAACCAGAACACCTGTGTCGTAAGGGCCTCTTGAACCATTCCAGTAGATATACAAATGACTATATGTCTGCAGAAGGTTTCTCTGTCTGGATTGTAACAAATCAATGACTCTAACGACTATTGCCTCTTAGGCCATCACCCATCAAAATAGTTAAAGGGTGTTTTGATTGTGATGCACTTCTCCTTTCCTCCTTTTGGCTCAGCGGTACCTGTTACTCTCAGAGTAACATGTCACTTTGCTGAGGATAAAAAGACTGTGGTTCTCTTACTCTCCAGCTGATTGTGTGTATATTTGTTATTTGTGAAACAGGGGTGTAGCAAAGCAAAGCCCACTTACTTCCTACCATCCTGTATGGTCCAGTCCAGAGCAACACGTTCACGTGATTGGGTGATGAGACACACACACACACACACAGCCAGGTGAGTCATCATGGGAACGGTGGGATTAAGACGTGGGCCGATCAAAACAAACACAGGCTGGGCATGGAGCGTCGCCAGGGGAACTGAAACAGACCACATGTACCTAACACTTACAGTGCCTATAGAAAGTCCACACCTCTTGAACCCTTTTCACATTTTAATGGTCTAATACTAGAAGTTGAGTAATTGTTGAAACAATAAAGCAGAATCACATGAAAACCTTGGATTTGTCTGGCAAAGTGCCTGTGCGCTCCAAAAATAACAAGCTGGGTTTTCTACATGAGATGGAAAAAGAAATCTATTCAAATTAGATAATTCTACACTAGCGAGCAAAGGCTGAAGCCGCTGGTTGCAGGCTGCTTAGAGCCATACAGAGCTAGAGTGTTTTTAGTCAATGACAGTGTGTGAGAAAAAACATGGGGTAGTTTAGTGGTTGGGCTAGACTGTATTCACTCCCATGTACACACTAACACTTATCAATTGTTAAGACGTTGAATATCTTCCAGGTTGTTGTCAGTGTTACACTACCTCTACGTAAATTATTTCCCTAAGCCAAGGACACTAAATCCATTAAACTTTAGTGCAAACCACAGGCTCCCTCTACTGTCAGAATCATAGAATATGGAAAACCCACAGAATGAGCAGGATTTCTTCACATGACAAGAGTCAGTGCCAAACCAAAAACATCCTCTGGTATTTGGATCACTAAGTGAGAGAAAAGTGAAATACATAATATACAGTGAGTTTGTCATTTTGACTGCTTGGTAGGTTTACAAGTTAATAATTGCGGGGGTTCTAAGCTGACGTATGGAATTGTTTTAAGATGGACATACCATGAATGATTTAGCTATTTGATCTAGAATTTTAGGACCCCTTTAGGTATAAAAGAAAAATACAATACAAATGTTTGATACAATATTGAGTTTGGCCTTTTGAATAACACACTCATAAATGGCAAAAAAAGACAGTAAAACAAAAATCATAAGGAATAAGGTTTTGAAGTGTCTGCCCTATTTCTAGAAGATACAAGAAAGCTCAGGAAATATATATATATATATATATATATATATATATTTGTTACACATATTTAACCCCTTTTTTAGGTAGCACAAAACTGGTTACCTTCAGACGAGTCCCGTGACACTTGTGGGGGTCGCATTAATTTGTAGCCCAAACTGTTCGGACGCTACAAACACAAGTTGGCATATCAACGGTACCAACTTCAGATGAGTCCTGTGGGGCTTGTGGGGGTCGTAGAGCAAAACTAAGACCACCATCCTGTTCATGAGACTCTAATCTTTTTTTTGTAACACAGGCTTCTCTCTTTTCACTTTGTCATTACAGGCCAGTAATATGGAGTGAATGTAATGTTACCGGCAATGACAGGGGAGTTTGTTAGGATCTAAAGAAATATGAAAGGAGCAAAGACCCAGTAAAAAGTTAGAGGAAAACTCACCTCAGTCTTCAGAAACCTAACACTGGGATAGGGTTTTATACATTTGTTTATGCCAAAGACACACCAGAATGGCTTTTCAAGAGGTGTTGAATGTTCCTGGGGGGTCTAGTCTCAGTCCTGACTTAAATCTTATTTGAATACTGCTGTCCATCAATGATTGCCAACCAAATGTTGACAAAAAAATGGATATATGTTGTGCAAAGTTGGTAGAATCTTATTCCAAATTATTCACAGCTGTAACGGCTGCCAAAGGTGCTTCCACCAAGTATTAACTCAGGGGGTGGAGGGTGGAGATGTTATTTCGCTACACCCGCAATAACATCTGCTAAATATGTGTATGTGACCAATTTCAATTATGATATTTCAGAATATTTCATTCTTGATTTGTAAAATGTTCTATAACTTTATTTTACTTTGAAAATGGAGAGTAGGTTGTGTAGGTAATAAATATAATTTAATACCTTTTTAGATTTTAAAGCAGCAAAATGTGAAAAAATAAAAGCTTATGGGGGTGTCGACTTTCTATAGGCCCTGTAAGTGTGAAGTACATGTGGTCTGTTTTAGTTCCCCTGGCGACGCTCCAGGCGGATTTACCAGCAAGTGTACTCGAAGCATGTGGGGACCAACTGGCAAGTGTCTTCACTGACATTTTCAACCTCTCCCTGACCGAGTCTGTAATACCACCATAGTCCCTGTGCCCAAGGAAGAGAAGGTAACCCGCCTTAATGATTACCTTTCCCACCTGGACAAAAGGAACACCTATGTGAGAATGTTGTTCATTGTCTACAGCTCAGCGTTCAACACCATAGTGCCCACAAAGCTCATCACTAAACTAAGTACCCTGGGACTAAACACCTCCCTCTGCAACTGGATCCTGGACTTCCTGACGGGCCACCCCCAGGTGGTAAAGGTAGGCAACAACACATCTACCATGCTGATCCTCAACACTGGGGCCTCTCAAGGGTGCGTGCTTAGTTACCTCCTGTACTCCCTGTTCACCCACGACTGTGTGGCCAAACACGATTCCAACACCATCATTAAGTTTGCTGACGACACAACAGTGGTAGGCCTGATTACAGACAACAATGAGACAGCCTATAGGGAGGAGGTTGGAGACCTGGCAGTGTGGGGCCAGAACAACAACCTCTCCCTCAATGTCAGCAAGACAAAGGAGCTGATCGTGGACTACAGGAAAAGGCGGGCCGAACAGGCCCCCATTAACATCGACGTGGCTGTAGTAGAGCGGGTCGAGAGTTTCAAGTTTCTTGATGTCCACATCAAAAAACGATCATGGTCCAAACACACTAAGACAGTCGTGAAGAGGACATGACAACACCTTTTCCCTCTCAGGAGACCGAAAAAATTTGGCATGGGTCCCCAGATCCTCAAAAAGTTATACAGCTGCACCATCGAGAGCATCCTGACCGGTTGCATCACCGCCTGGTATGGCAACTGTTCGGTATCTGACCATAACGTGTTACAGAAGGTAGTGCGTACGGCCCAGTACATCACTGGGGCCAAGCTTCCAGCCATCCATATACTAGACGGTGTCAGAGGAAAGCCCCAAAAATGGTCAAAGACTCCAGTCACCCAAGTCGTAGTCTGTTCTCTCTGCTACAGCACGGCAAGTGGTACCGGAGCACCAAGTCTAGGACCAAAAGGCTCCTTAACAGCTTCGGGGCGGCAGGTAGCCTAGTGGTTAAGAGCGTTTGGCCAGTAACCGAAAGGTTGCTGGATAGAATCCCCAAACCGACAAGGTAAAAATCTGTCATTCTGCCTCTGAGCAAGGCAGTTAATCCACTGTTCCCCGGGCGCCGAAGACATGGATGTCGATTATGGCAGTTTTTTTTTTACTTTAGTTTATTTGGTAAATATTTTCTTAACTCTTTAACTCTTTCTTGAACTGCATTGTTGGTTAAGGGCTTCTATTTCACTGTAAGGTCTACTACACCTGTTGTATTCGGTGCATGTGAGCTTTGCTTTGCTACACCAGTTTCACATGCAGAACATATGTCCACCTCAGGCAACAGAGGCGAGGTTACACAGTAGACCCAAATCAAGGAGCCTAATATGACAAGAAACTGAACTGCTTACATCTGTCATCCAATCACAGTGGAAGGAAAAACATTTGTTTGTAACCGAAACGGTAAGGATGATGCAAACAGACACATTGACGGTACCGGCTTCAGATGACTCCCGTGGGGCAAAACGGAGACAACCATCGCGTTTGTGATAATCTCATCCTCCCATAAGGTGGTCATATTAGTTTGTATGTCAAACAATGCGGACGCGGCTCGAGACATTTTCGCAAGAAGACCGATTTTCAGTATGTTTCATGGTCTGACAAACACTGCTGTAGCTCGGCTCCCTTCCACCGCAGATGCGGAGGGCAGTCATAGGCAGAGATATCTCTAGCTTAAACTGATGGATTGTGATGGTGTTTCTTTGTATTATGTTACTTAAATTGACGCACCGGTGCAACAATAAACTCTTAAGAGGTTTGTACAGGTGACGTTCAAATGACAGTCATGACAGATCCTGGAAACCATATTCCTTTCCTTTCATTATTCTAGTCTCTCATTATTCATAGGTAGACGTTTGACGTGGCAAGGAGGTGGCTTTCATTTCACTGAAACAGAAACTGAAACTTAGACACGGGACATATAAAGACCTGTGTTCTAGGAAGCCATCCCATTAAGGTTATTCCCTACTCTGGTTATTAAACGGCTCTGAACTTGTCAATCAAGTCAAACACAAGCAGTCAAAAATGTATGCTAATTATAGTCCAGGCGAAGAAGTTAAATGTAGGATGATGGCCAGGATGATGAACTCGAACGATTCAGGATTGGAACGAGGATATGGAAACGACTACCAGATCACAAAGCGTACATACTTCCAACAGCCAGATTCCTATACTCACTCAGTGAGCACAGAGAGAACCCCACATGTGAGAAACAGGTGAGTCCACAAGGACAATTATTGGGTTGTCATTCTGTTGTTGACCAAGATTATACTTTTGAATGTATAACTGAAGGGGAATACTGATCTGACTTTTATAATATTATTAAAAAATACTAAAACATAATTCCATTATCATGCTCCAACAGGAAGTGGAATGGGGGTTCCAAGACGTTCCAGAAAAGACCATATTCTCGTAAGACAACATTTAAAATCTATTACCAAATCAATGAGAAAACATGTGCACTAACCAACCCCATGTACACTGTTTATTTGTTTTGTAAAGGATGCAACAGCAAATTCACTACAATCTAAAACATTTATCTGAAAACCGACCATGATATAGATTATGCAGTGCCTTCAGAAAGTGTTCACACCCATTGACTTTCTCAAACTTTTGTTGTGTTACAGCCTGGATTTAAAATGG
The DNA here is from genome assembly GCF_013265735.2 of Oncorhynchus mykiss. Classification (NCBI taxonomy): domain Eukaryota; kingdom Metazoa; phylum Chordata; class Actinopteri; order Salmoniformes; family Salmonidae; genus Oncorhynchus; species Oncorhynchus mykiss. The sequence continues at coordinate 25,420,380 of NC_048584.1, read as the reverse complement.
ATTCCATTCAGATTTCTTTTGTCACTGACAAACAGTACCTCATAATGTCAAATTGGTAGTGTGTTTTTAGAAAATGTTACACATGAATTAAAAATGAAAAGCTGAAATGTCTTTAGTCAATAGGTATTGTAAAAACTATTGGTTGCTAAATCCGGAGAAATGACAGACGGTAAAAATCTGACTAAAAGGACCACATAAAAACGGTTGGCTGGTGGTATGCTCTCACCAGTCTGAGTGGTCGGCTGAGAATACCCTCACCCGCTATATACAGTGCCTTGCGAAAGTATTCGGCCCCCTTGAACTTTGCGACCTTTTGCCACATTTAAGGCTTCAAACATGAAGATATAAAACTGTATTTTTTTGTTAAGAATCAACAACAAGTGGGACACAATCATGAAGTGAAACGACATTTATTGGATATTTCAAACTTTTTTAACAAATCAAAAACTGAAAAATTGGGCGTGCAAAATTATTCAGCCCCTTTACTTTCAGTGCAGCAAACTCTCTCCAGAAGTTCAGTGAGGATCTCTGAATGATCCAATGTTGTCCTAAATGACTAATGATGATAAATACAATCCACCTGTGTGTAATCAAGTCTCCGTATAAATGCACCTGCACTGTGATAGTCTCAGAGGTCCGTTAAAAGCGCAGAGAACATCATGAAGAACAAGGAACACACCAGGCAGGTCCGAGATACTGTTGTGAAGAAGTTTAAAGCCGGATTTGGATACAAAAAGATTTCCCAAGCTTTAAACATCCCAAGGAGCACTGTGCAAGCGATAATATTGAAATGGAAGGAGTATCAGACCACTGCAAATCTACCAAGACCTGGCCGTCCCTCTAAACTTTCAGCTCATACAAGGAGAAGACTGATCAGAGATGCAGCCAAGAGCCCCATGATCACTCTGGATGAACTGCAGAGATCTACAGCTGAGGTGGGAGACTCTGTCCATAGGACAACAATCAGTCGTATATTGCACAAATCTGGCCTTTATGGAAGAGTGGCAAGAAGAAAGCCATTTCTTAAAGATATCCATAAAAAGTGTCGTTTAAAGTTTGCCACAAGCCACCTGGGAGACACACCAAACATGTGGAAGAAGGTGCTCTGGTCAGATGAAACCAAAATTGAACTTTTTGGCAACAATGCAAAACGTTATGTTTGGCGTAAAAGCAACACAGCTGAACACACCATCCCCACTGTCAAACATGGTGGTGGCAGCATCATGGTTTGGGCCTGCTTTTCTTCAGCAGGGACAGGGAAGATGGTTAAAATTGATGGGAAGATGGATGGAGCCAAATACAGGACCATTCTGGAAGAAAACCTGATGGAGTCTGCAAAAGACCTGAGACTGGGACGGAGATTTGTCTTCCAACAAGACAATGATCCAAAACATAAAGCAAAATCTACAATGGAATGGTTCAAAAATAAACATATCCAGGTGTTAGAATGGCCAAGTCAAAGTCCAGACCTGAATCCAATCGAGAATCTGTGGAAAGAACTGAAAACTGCTGTTCACAAATGCTCTCCATCCAACCTCACTGAGCTCGAGCTGTTTTGCAAGGAGGAATGGGAAAAAATGTCAGTCTCTCGATGTGCAAAACTGATAGAGACATACCCCAAGCGACTTACAGCTGTAATCGCAGAAAAAGGTGGCGCTACAAAGTATTAACTTAAGGGGGCTGAATAATTTTGCACGCCCAATTTTTCAGTTTTTGATTTGTTAAAAAAGTTTGAAATATCCAATAAATGTCGTTCCACTTCATGATTGTGTCCCACTTGTTGTTGATTCTTCACAAAAAAATACAGTTTTATATCTTTATGTTTGAAGCCTGAAATGTGGCAAAAGGTCGCAAAGTTCAAGGGGGCCGAATACTTTCGCAAGGCACTGTACTTATAACTGATTGGTTCTGATTGGTTCAGTCCTCACACACACACACACACACACACACACACACACACACACACACACACACACACACACACACACACACACACACACACACACACACACACACACACACACACACACACACACACACACACACACACACACACGTAGACACAGCTGTTTTCATTTGAAGATGTTTATAGGATTTTGGTCATCCGAACGACTTGGAATCTTATTGTTGTGGTTCTATAAAACAAAGATATGCCCACACGTATTTAAAACATTCACCTCTTGGAGAGAGAAACAAATTACGTGGATTGACAAAGGGTCAAGATTTATGACACCCTCTCTCTCCAGCCTTGTGTGAGAATTTTATCAGATCTGCCCTGGCGCAACAGGGTCATAAATTACTCTGCGCATGAGCAAGCTCCAAGAAGTGTCTGGGATGACTCTAGAAGCTCGCCCATGGCAGCACAATAAAACACCTTAATAAAGGCCACTATGGAAAACGCTGTGGTAGCGTGTGGATGCAAAAGACAATGTTAACTAATACAACAATTAAACCACTTCTGGAAATGTATTGCAACCATTAAAATAATAACACTTATGACAGTACAGAATTACATACAGTTGAAGTCGGAAGTTTACATACACCTTAGCCAAATACATTTAAACTCAGTTTTCACAATTCCTGACATTTAATCCTAGTAATAATTCCCTGTCTTAGGTCAGTTAGGATCATCACTTTATTTTAAGAATGTGAAATGTCAGAATAATAGTAGAGAGAATAATTTATTTAAACTTTTATTTATTTTATCACATTCCCAGTGGGTCAGAAGTTTACATACACTCAATTAGTATTTGGTAGCATTGCCTTTAAATTGTTTAACTTGGGTCAAAGTTTGTAGGCCTCCTTGCTTGCACACGCTTTTTCAAATCTGTCCACACATTTTCTATAGGATTGAGGTCAGGGCTTTGTGATGGCCAAGCTCGAATACCTTGACTTTGTTGTCCTTAAGCCATTTTGCCACAACTTTGGAAGATGCTTGGGGTCATTGTCCATTTGGAAGACCCATTTTGCAACCAAGCTTTTACTTCCTGACTGATGTCTTGAGATGTTGCTTCAATATATCCACATAATGTCCTCCCTCATGATGCCATCTATTTTGTGAAGTGCATCAGTCATTTTATCATCAGTTTCTCTCAGCCAATCATCAGTCGTTTGTGTAAGTGCTCTGCTTGTTGATTGTCCTTCCCCATAACCGTGCTAAAAGTCTGTGGTCAATTTGTTTACTGTGAAATAGCATTGTATCTGGTCAAACCAGATCCAGCAGGTTTGCAAGCAGAGTAAAACAAAATGAACAAAACTGATGTATCTTTCAGGACCTATTCAGGCCGTCGGTAGATCCACCCAATACAAACATTAAATTAAATTATTGTGTCCTCACTCCTGCCTGCTATTTGAACTATTTGCCGAAAACAATTAACCGATTCTCGGAAGACATTCGCTCTGCTAAACGTCAGCAGGAGGAGAACAATTAACGTTTTGTCCTGAATACAAAGTATTTTGTTTGGGGCAAATGCAATACAACACATTACTGAGTACCAATCCTCATATTTTCAACCGTAATGGTGGCTACATCATGTTATGGGTATGCTTGTAATCGTTAAGGACTGGTGAGTTTTTCAGGATAAAAAAAGAAACGTAATGGAGCTATGCACAGGCAAAAACCTATTGGAAAACCTGGTTCAGTCTGCTTTCCACAAGACACTGCGAGATTAATTCACCTTTCAGCAGGATAATAACCTAACATGAATGGCCAAATAAACACAAGTTCCTTACCAAGAAGACAGCAAATGTTCCTGAAGGGCCGAGTAACAGTTTTGACTGAAATTTGTTTAAGAATCTATGGCAAGACCTGGAAATGGGCCTCCCGAGCGGCGCAGCGGTCTAAGGCACTGCATCGCAATGTTGCAGCGTTACTACGGGGTTTGATCCCATGCTGTGTCATTACTGTTCGTGACTGCATAAGCGGCACACAATTGGCCCAATGTCTTCCGGGTTAGGGGAGGGTTTGGCCAGGCTTTACTTGGCTCATCGCGCTCTAGCAACTCCTTGTGGCAGACCGGGTGCCTGCAGGCTGACTTCGGTCAAGTTGAACGTTGTGTCCTACGACACATTGGTGCAGCTGGTTTTTGAGTTAAGAGAGCGGTTGTTAAGAAGCGGGGTTTGGCGGGTCATGTTTCGGGGACGCATGACTCAAACTTTGCCTCTCCTGAGCCTGTTGGGGAGTTGCTGCGATGAGACAAGATCGTAATCACGAAATTGTGGGGTAAAAATTACAACAACAAAAAAAGACCTGAACAAGTTTGTCTAGCAATGATCAACAACCAACTTGACAGAGCTTGAAGAATTTTGAAAAGAATAATGCACAATCCAGGTGTGGAAAGCTCTTACAGACTTACCCAGAAAGACTCACAGATACAATCGCTGACAAAGGTGATTCTACCATGTATTGACTCAGAGGTTGAATATGTATCTAATCAAGATATGTTAGTGGTTTATTTTTCATGATTTATTTGACAAATGTTAGACTTTCTCTTCCACTTTGACATTACAGAGTTTTTTTTATTTAACCTTCATTTAACTAGGTAAGTCAGTTAGAACAAATTCTTAATTACAATGACAACCTAGGAACAGTGGGTTAACTGCCTTGTTCAGGGGCAGAACCAGATTTTTACCTTGTCAGCTCAGGGATTCAATCTAGCAACTTTTCGGTTACTGGCCCAACGCTCTAACCACTAAGGTACCTGACGCCCCAGGTAGCTTAGAATTGTTTTAGCTTAAATCTTATAATTATTTTTTATTTTTGTATAATTAAATCCATTTTAATCCCAATTTGTAACATCAAGAGGTGTAAATACTTTCTGAAGGCAATGTATTTCAAGAACTGCATCATAAGCAAGTTTGATATGGTAAAGTATACCTAAAAATGAAGGAAGTAATGGTACAAGAGTGGGGAACTATGGGAGTTATGCTAACCTGAGATTTTAATGTACCTGAAAAACACCTTTAATGCAGGGAGGAATGGTTCCAGGAGTGCTTCATTAGAAGACACCATACAAAGAGGAAAAGAAAGGAATGCATCTGCTCTGCATGACACAAGTTGCAGAACTACACAAGGTGAGAGAGTAAAGATTTGTCGCAAAATATACAGTACAGTTCAAACGTTTGGACACACCTACTCATTCAAGGGTTTTTATTTTTTTTTCTATTTTCTACATTGTAGAATTATAGTGAAGACATCAAAACTATGAAATAACACGTATGGAATCGTGTAGTAACCAAAAAAGTGTTAAACAAATCAAAATTGATTTAATATTTGAGATTCTTCAGAGTAGCCACCATTTGCCTTGATGACAGCTTTGCACACTCTTGGCATTCTCTCAACCAGCTTCATGAGTTAGTCACCTGGAATGCATTTCAATTAACAGTTGTGCCTTGTTAAAAGTTAATTTGTGGAACTAATTTCTTTCTTAATGCATTTGAGACAATCAATTGTGTTGGGACAAGGAAGGGGTGGTATACAGAATATAGCCCTATTTGGTAAAAGACCAAGTCCATATTATGGCAAGAACAGCTCAAATAACCAAAGAGAAACCACAGTCCATCATTATTTTAAGACATTAAGGTAAGTCAATGCAGAAAATCTCAAGAACATCAAGTGCAGTTGCAAAAACCATCAAGCGCTATGATGAAACTGGCTCTCATGAGGACCACCACAGGAAAGGAAGACCCAGAGTTACCTCTGCTGCAGAAGATAAGTTCATTAGAGTTAACTCAGATTGCAGCCCAAATAAATGTTTCAGAGTTCAAGTAACAGACACATCTCAACATCAACTGTTCAGAGGAGACAGCATGAATCGGGCCTTCATGGTCGAATTGCTGCAAAGAAACCACTACTAAAGGATGCCAATAAGAAGAAGAGACTTGCTTGTACCAAGAAACACAGGCAATGGACATTAGACCAGTGAAAATCTGTCCTTTAGTCTGATGAGTCCAAATTTGAGATTTTTGGTTCCAACCGTCGTGTCTTTGTGAGACATAGTAGGTGAACGGATGATCTCCGCATGTGTGGTTCCCACAGTGAAGCATGGAGGAGGAGGTGTGATGGTGTGGGGATGCTTTGCTGGTGATACTGTCAAGGATATATTGAAAATTCAAGGCACACTTAACCAGCATGGCTACCACAGCATTTTGCAGCGATACACCATCCCATCTGGTTTGCCCTTAGTGGGACTATCATTTGTTTTTCAACATGACAATGGCCCAACACACCTCCAGGTTGTTTAAGGGCTATTTGACCAAGATGGAGAGTGATGGAGTGCTGCATCAGATGACCTGGCCTCTACAATCACCCGAACTCAACCCAATTGAGATGGTTTGGGATGAGTTGGACCACAGAGGGAAGGAAAAACATCCAACAAGTGCTCAGCATATGTGGGAACTCCTTCAAGACTGTTGGAAAAGCATTCCGGGTGAAGCTGGTTGAGAGAATGCCAAGAGTGCAAAGCTGTCATCAAGGCAAAGGGTGGTTACTTTGAAGAATCTCAAATATAAAATATATTTTGATTTGTTTAACACTTTTTTGGTTGCTACATGATTCCATATTTGTTATTTCATAGTTTTGATGTCTTAACTATTATTTTTCAATGTAGAAAACAAGGGGGGAAAAAAAACTTGAATGAGTAGGTGTGTCCAAACTTTTGACTGGTACTGTACATTGTTGAAACACTTTATAATGTAGCTTCCACAATATCATACAAAATAATTATATTCATTTGACATAGGTGACACTTCAACAGCACACAAAATCCCAAGCTGTTTGTTAAAGATGATTGTGATTGACCTACAACCATTGTCCATTGTTGAAGACAAAGGTATCTGCGCTGTTATGAGGGCTATTGAGCCCACACAGGACATTTCACGAGTGACATCCAAAGACCTACGCTTACAACTTCTTCAAATGTATAAAGAGACTAAAGAGATGGTGAAAAAAGAGTTGGCTTCATCAGATTACATTTCGTTGACATCAGAATTGTGGGTTTCAAGAGCTGAAGTATCTTTTGTGACGGTGACCTGTCACTATCTAGGCAAAGACTGGCATCTGAAGTCCCATGTGTTAGAAACAGCCAATTTACCTGATGAACATACTCCAAAAAACATAGTGGACCAGATGCTGAAGACCGCAAAAGCATGGGGCATTAAAGACAAAATCCATACCGTTGTCATGGAAGGAGGAACAACCATGAAGGACGAAGTCTCAAAAGCTGGATGGACACACATCTCTTGTCTTGCTTATACTTTGGACTTGGTGTTCAAGGACGTCCTAGAAAAATATTCTGGACTTAAAACTCTGCTGAAAAAGTCCCAGAATGTTGTGAGGTTCTTCCACTGTGACATCAAGGCAGAACAAAAACTCAAGGAGTACCAACTGAAGCTAAAGTTGCCTGAAAGTGTACTGATCCAGTCTGTTGGTAACGGTTGGCTCTCTTCACTCAGCATGCTGGAGCGATTTGTAGAACAGCACCAGGCCATTACAGCTGTGCTCCTTCAGAGGCTTGAGTACAACCTATGGCTTGCAGACGAAGACATAAAGACAATCAACGATGTCATAGCCGCACTTCAGCCTTTCAAAAAGGCAACAAAAGAAATGCCAAGAGCGGGATATGAATCCATATCATTTATCATTCCACTTATGAACAGATGTCAGAGAGACATCGAAAAGTTGGCACAAAACGGTAACGAGGTAGCATTCGGTCTGGCCAAAATGTGTGAATGGCATTTTTGCAATGTCAAGCTCAACCGCTGGCTTACAGTTAGCACAGTCCTGGACCCAAGATTCAAGAAGCTCCTACTCTCTGATGATAACAAAGTCCAGTTATCCAGAAGACAAATCCTCAAAGCAATGGATGACATCAGCACAAGTGCAGTGTCTGCTCCAGTTGGTTCTGGCAAACAATCCCACTTTGATTGTGACTTTATGAGGTATGTCAAAGAGAGACCCATCACAATGTTTCAGAGCCCCCTGAAATGGTGGAGGGTCAACAAAGACTTAGTGGATCTAAAAAGGATTGCACATAAATACCTTGGCGTTGTTTGCACAGCAATACCTCTGGAGAGAGTTTTCGCCAAAGAAGAGAGCCATGTCTTCTGTAACAGGCGAAGCTGCTTAGAGACGGAAAATGTCAATATGGTGCTATTTCTAAACAGCAACTGTTCTACAACAATGTAGCAACCCACTGGGGGAAAAAACTAGTTGAATCAACGTTGTCTCCATGTCATTTCAACCCCAAAAATCTATGTGATGACGTTGAATCAAAGTGGAAAACTGATTGGATTTGCAAAAAGTAATAGACGTAACATTTTTTGTTTTTCACCCAATTTTTAACCTTAGTCCAATAGCATGGTGAATGTGTTTGTTGATTTCACTTTAGTTGACAACTCAACCAAATGTAAATCAAAACAAGACTTTGAATTGACGTCTGTGCCCACTTGGAACACACCAATGACAAAAGTACTCTTTCAATTATAAAGCAACCTGAGATTATATATATATAAAATACTGTAACAATATGTGATGATCATGTGTTTATATAAACTACAAAGTAAACATAACTGTCAATTACCTAACACAGAATTATATTTAAAACATTACAACATAAACATTAGAACCTGATCAACCTTTAATCGAGAGAAAAAAACAATAACACTGAAAACACAGATTACGCGTTACACCTGGTGGAAAAGATAACACTTTATGCCCCCTGGTGGAAAAGATAACACTTTATGCCACCTGGTGGAAAAGATAAGACTTTATGCCACCTGGTGGAAAAGATAAGACTTTATGCCACCTGGTGGAAAAGATAACACTTTATGCCCCGTGGTGGAAAAGATAACACTTTATGCCACCTGGTGGAAAAGATAAGACTTTATGCCCCCTGGTGGAAAAGATAACACTTTATGCCCCCTGGTGGAAAAGATAACACTTTATGCCACCTGGTGGAAAAGATAAGACTTTATGCCACCTGGTGGAAAAGATAACACTTTATGCCCCGTGGTGGAAAAGATAACACTTTATGCCCCCTGGTGGAAAAGATAACACTTTATGCCCCCTGGTGGAAAAGATAACACTTTATGCCCCCTGGTGGAAAAGATAACACTTTATGCCACCTGGTGGAAAAGATAAGACTTTATGCCACCTGGTGGAAAAGATAACACTTTATGCCCCGTGGTGGAAAAGATAACACTTTATGCCACCTGGTGGAAAAGATAAGACTTTATGCCCCCTGGTGGAAAAGATAACACTTTATGCCCCCTGGTGGAAAAGATAACACTTTATGCCACCTGGTGGAAAAGATAAGACTTTATGCCACCTGGTGGAAAAGATAACACTTTATGCCCCGTGGTGGAAAAGATAACACTTTATGCCCCCTGGTGGAAAAGATAACACTTTATGCCCCCTGGTGGAAAAGATAACACTTTATGCCCCCTGGTGGAAAAGATAACACTTTAGATAACACTTTATGCCCCCTGGTGGAAAAGATAAGACTTTATGCCCCCTGGTAGAAAATATAACACTTTATGCCCCCTGGTGGAAAAGATAACACTTTATGCCCCCTGGTGGAAAAGATAACACTTTATGCCCCCTGGTGGAAAAGATAAGACTTTATGCCACCTGGTGGAAAAGATAACACTTTAGATAACACTTTATGCCCTCTGGTAGAAAAGATAACACTTTATGCCCCCTGGTGGAAAAGATAACACTTTATGCCCCCTGGTGGAAAAGATAACACTTTATGCCCCCTGGTGGAAAAGATAACACTTTATGCCCCCTGGTGGAAAAGATAACACTTTATGCCCCCTGGTGGAAAAGATAACACTTTATGCCACCTGGTGGAAAAGATAACACTTTATGCCCCCTGGTGGAAAAGATAACACTTTTTCGTGTGCAACAGGCAAGATACATTCTCTTTCAGTATGATACTGGATGAGAACAAAATGACACACAAGATAACTTCACCAGATTTTTGGGAGGATAAGATGAGAGTCACAAGAGGTAGATGTTTAACGCAGCTCTTTTCAGTTTTACCTTGGGCTTCCTGCATTGAAAATCTGATTGTTACCTTTGGGTTGAGTAAATCTTGACTCAAAATAATGATATCACATAGTCATATTGTATAGTCATATTGTTTGTACCAAGAATAAATATGAAGTGATGTTTGTTTACATTTATCAAATATTCTGTCTGCTAAGCTATATAAAAACGTGTACATTTTTACATTTTCATCAATAAATGTACGTTACATTTATCTCAATGCATTCCTCTATCTTTATTCCAGTATAGGACAGTTGAAAGGACTGTTTTAACGTATTTAACTAAATGCCAACTATAGGCTGAATATCCACAATATGCAAGTCTTGTCAACCAGTAGAAGAAATACATTTTGAACATGACAAGAATCAAGACCAACACATATCTAATGGTGTCTAGATGAGCAAGTCTTACCTTGTAGCAGGTTACCATAGGGGGTCTGATTTGTGGTGGCTGAAGTAGGTTGGGCTAGAGTGGTGTTGCCTGGAGTAGGTTTCATGCTGGTGTCTAATCTGATGGTTGATGTTCTCTATGCTTTTGAGGGAAGTAAAGACAAACATCATAAAGAAATAGAGTTTGATAGATTTGTTTATAGATAGAGTAATTTGTTACATCTACTACAGTAAGCTAGTGTATGTCAGGCTTGACCTCAGTGGCACCAACCTTTGAGTGATCAGTGTTGTAGATCCTGGGTATCATCTGCCATTTTGGGCTGAAGATTGAAAAGAGAAAAAAAGAGCAATCAAACAAGTAAGTAAACAGGAATAAAAGCAGTTTTGGGTTGTTAGGTTCTAAATAAACGGACGACTAGGAAAAGCTCAAACCAAGTTTATTCACCCAGTGAGTCAAACAGCTGCAAAGACAAAGACATGTTTCCACAAGAACATATATTTCTACCCTCTACTGAGCAGAGTCAAATCCTTGCACATCTAGACAGCCAATACATCTCTGTTGCTAGGCAGGAACTTAAGTGATGTGTGTAATAAACTGTTCCTTCTACCATCATGTGACCTGACCTCACCTCAGCCCACATTCCTCACTAATCCACAGCTAATCACCCTTCTCAGTGACCGCAGCATTGTAATTGCCTTTTCCCTTACTTAGTAACTATCCAGGCCCATGGCTCTATTCCAACCTCCATTGACCCCACCATATTTATTTTTTATTTTATTTTACCTTTATTTAACCAGGCAAGTCAGTTAAGAACAAATTCTTATTTTCAATGACGGCCTGGGAACAGTGGGTTAACTGCCTGTTCAGGGGCAGAACGACAGATTTGTACCTTGTCAGCTCGGGGGTTTGAACTCGCAACCTTCCGGTTACTAGTCCAACACTCTAACCACTAGGCTACCCTGCCGCCCCAATGATATACATATCACTATTTCAAATTATAGCCCAACAGGGTCTTAAAGTTGACTAGTTAAAAATGCACATCATCTCATGAGAAGAAGTGGCATCTTACTGGCTGAAACTGCAGTCTGCTCCATATTGATAGAGGCCAATCAGGTGCTTGGGACACATCATCAACCCTGGGATATGGGGACGTCTACACTTAGGGCCTATATAGAGCATGAGCACGTCTCAGAGGAAGCATTTCACAAAACTAAAGCCATTGGACATGTACAGTAACTCTGTGCCAGCATCTACTTCACTACTGTGTTATGAAGAACAATTCAATGTTAACCCTTGTGCAACCATCCTATTCAACTTTAGTCCAGTCCCACTGAAAGGTACATCCTCCAGCAGGCAAAGTGATGCTTCCATTCTCACCACTGATGCAAAATCCACTCTTGTAGAATGGGCAGACTTGAAGTCTTCTGCGGGGTGATACAATGAACAGCGTACTCCAGGGGGTACTCCCAGTCATTGTAGTCCACTGATTGATTGGACAAAGACAAAACAGGTCTTACTTACTTGACTTTCACTAGTCAACGTCCATACTCTAATTGGCCTACACTGTAATGGAAAACTATAATTTATTTTGGTAATTTGGGGTATTATGTAAACACATTACCTAGCAGCCAACCTAAAAGCACCGATCCCTGGTAATTACTGTAAAATACTGTGAAATACAAACCCCATCTCCCCTCAATGAATTTCATTCATCTATTCATTCAATGCAAATACAGCAGCCGAAACTATTTTTTTTTACAGTACAATACAGTTAATTTTACAGTATTGTATTATGTCATTACACAGTTACTTGCTTTGAGATTGTATTAGGATTACAGTAGCTGTACGGAAATATCAGATACAGTCAATTACTTGCCAATGAGCTGCCTGTAAATTACTGACAATTTCAGGGCAAACCCTTTACAGTGTATAATTCTATTCAATGTGACCCCTATCACGCCTCATAGTTATACCATACCGTGATATCTCATTCCAGAGGAGGGTAGAAACCTAGTGGAAAAAGGATCATAGTTGCACTTGTTGGACACCCTTGAATCTCTCCTGTGCCCATGGAGGAACCTGCATGTGTAGCCATTCCTGCACTGTCTGCGTATCCAGAACCTGCACACATGGTTGGGTAGGTTCCTTTCTAAATGTAATCCGTTACAGTTACAAGTTACCTGTCACAAATTGTAATCAGTAATGTAACTTTTGGATTACCCAAACTCAGTAACGGAATCTGATTACATTCCATTACTTTTAGATGGTGCAATATTCATATGTGTAAACATACTGAATTGTAATTGGATGCATTTTACCGCCATATCATACTGTGCTATGATTGGTTAAGACCACCCAAATGGTTAGGTCACAGGCAGTTTGATCCTGGTTGGCGATACGTGAACATGCCAGTTGTAGCTAGCTAATAAAGAGCTACGTTAAGAAATATCCTGTAGTACTGCATTTCATTATTTTGTACAAAGTGTGCAAAACAAGACAGATGACTTCTCCCTTAAGAGGCATTAGAAGAAGACAAAAAACGTATGTTACCAATTGAAAGACATTTGCAGGATAAATCATTGTTAAAGTTTACATAGCTGGCCATATATGGATGTTAAAATGTACTTTATGGGTTGGTTATGTAGGCTTCTTCTAAACCATCGCTTTCTACTACATATAATTTGATTAAATGATATGTTTACATTAAAAGCCAAAGTCTATCAGAATTCCAGTCATTCCAATAAATGTTATACCCCTTGATCTTCAGGAATAGGACATGGAATATGGATTAGCCAAATTGTTTTACCTGGGCATAACCCCCAAAATAAGGACTTATTAGCCAGCCCTACTCTGTTGTTTATGATTTTGTTGTCAGAGGACTGAATGGCATGCTTTGCCAAGAGTGTGCAAAGCTTTCATTAAGGCAAAAGGTTGCTACTTTGAAGAATATCAAATATATTCAGCTAGCTGCATTAGGTATTGTATTTCTGATGGGAATGGCCCTAGCCCTCACCTTCTGAACCAACAGGTCCCAGACGTACTCAATGGGATTGAGATCCAGGCTCTTCGCTGGTCATGGCAGAACACTGACATTCCTGTCTTGCAGGAAATCAAGCACAGAACGAGCAGTATGGCTGGTGGCATTGTTATGCTGATGGGTCATGTCAGGATGAGCCTGCAGGAAGGGTACCACATGAGGGTGGAGGATGTCTTCCCTGTAACACACAGCGTTGAGATTGCCTGCAATGACAACAAGCTCAGTCCGATGATGCTGTGACACACCGCCCCAGACCGCCCCAGACCATGACAGACCCTCCACCACCAAATCGATTTAAAAGTAATCGTCGAAGTAGTCATCTAGTTTTTCAAAAGTATCGGTAATCTGATTACAGTATTTTTGCTGGTAATGTAACGGATTACAGTTACCGTTTTTTTGTAATCCTTTATAATATGTTACTCCCCAACCCTGCCTGTCCCTCCTATCTCTGTCACCGTGGCAGCTTGGAGAAGAGGAATATGAAATAAGGGAAATTAGGCATTTTACTAAATCAATTAATACAGTCATCATTTATATTGATTTAATAGGCTACCCTAATGCTTTTAGGCTTCAAGTGGTTCATCATTCCGAGTATTTCAAGTGTAGCTTTTTTCGATATCAGTTACGTAACGTTTGCCTAGGCTAGCCTACTCAACAAGCAGACATCACAAAGTGAGCCAGTTGAAACATCATTTAACTCTTCATTGTCTTTCAAGTTGTGCAGCCTAAGCCTGTTTCATTTCAATAACATCATTTATGGCGTTCTTACTTATCATTTCGAAGATTCAACACAACGACCAGTTTTAGCTTCTTCGTTCGAATACAACCTAGTGAAAGGTACATCGAATCGATGCACCGAATGTCTGACTGCCGTGAGTGTTGTATCAGTGTACTCAATGTCACACTCTACTTGTCGCTAGGGAGCAGTAGATACTAATACCAGCAGCGCCGACTCGGAGACTCATGCACGGATAACAGGGTTGGCGTCAGAACGATTTAGTTGGATGGCCCTTTGGGGTCACGTTTTTTTCACGGGACCTCCTATGTGTGCACGCGCTTGGGTGTTACGGTAAATATCGTAGGCAGCTTTTGGAGTTTCAAGTTTGGGGAAGTTTACAATTTATCCTACGATCTGGGTGAAAGTTATGGTTGTTGTTATAAGTGCATTTTCGTGGAACATTTTCATTTCAATAATAACATTTTCATATCTCAAAATCACTGTCACGTGGTTAATCATACAAATCTGAAGTAAAATGTGAAAAAATCAGCTACGGCTAGAACACCAGCCTCTGTCATATGGACACTGATACACCGTGGTCCATTTAAGTGATAATGCCCGAGAAGCCGGTGTTTGGAAGATATTTTGGCAGGGTGTTGTTAGGCCTGAAACCGGCTTAGAGGGCATTATCACTTTTAGACAACGGGTTACAAACATATTCAAATAATGATTGACATGTTTTCATTAAAAACGTTATTTGGATTAATTTATTCATACCATTTATCCTTCCACAATATATAGTCCCGACACACATCTAGGGTTGCTAGAGACGCGACCCAGTCGTTCAGTCCTTTTGTTCTGTATCTAATGACGCGACCCAGTCGTTCAGTCCTTTTGTTCTGTATCTAATGACGCGACCCAGTCGTTCAGTCTTTTTGTTCTGTATCTAATGACGCGACCCAGTCGTTCAGTCTTTTTGTTCTGTATCTAATGACGCGACCCAGTCGTTCAGTCTTTTTGTTCTGTATCTATGGACGCGACCCAGTCGTTCAGTCTTTTTGTTCTGTATCTATGGATGCGACCCAGTCGTTCAGTCTTTGTTCTGTATCTATGGACGCGACCCAGTCGTTCAGTCTTTTTGTTCTGTATCTAATGACGCGACCCAGTCGTTCAGTCTTTTTGTTCTGTATCTATGGACGCGACCCAGTCGTTCAGTCTTTGTTCTGTATCTATGGACGCGACCCAGTCGTTCAGTCTTTGTTCTGTATCTAATGACGCGACCCAGTCGTTCAGTCTTTTTGTTCTGTATCTAATGACGCGACCCAGTCGTTCAGTCTTTGTTCTGTATCTATGGACGCGACCCAGTCGTTCAGTCTTTTTGTTCTGTATCTAATGACGCGACCCAGTCGTTCAGTCTTTTTGTTCTGTATCTAATGACGCGACCCAGTCGTTCAGTCTTTTTGTTCTGTATCTATGGACGCGACCCAGTCGTTCAGTCTTTGTTCTGTATCTAATGACGCGACCCAGTCGTTCAGTCTTTTTGTTCTGTATCTATGGACGCGACCCAGTCGTTCAGTCTTTGTTCTGTATCTATGGACGCGACCCAGTCGTTCAGTCTTTGTTCTGTATCTAATGACGCGACCCAGTCGTTCAGTCTTTTTGTTCTGTATCTATGGACGCGACCCAGTCGTTCAGTCTTTGTTCTGTATCTAATGACGCGACCCAGTCGTTCAGTCTTTGTTCTGTATCTATGGACGCGACCCAGTCGTTCAGTCTTTGTTCTGTATCTAATGACGCGACCCAGTCGTTCAGTCTTTTTGTTCTGTATCTAATGACGCGACCCAGTCGTTCAGTCTTTGTTCTGTGTCTATGGACGCGACCCAGTCGTTCAGTCTTTTTGTTCTGTATCTATGGACGCGACCCAGTCGTTCAGTCTTTGTTCTGTATCTATGGATGCAACCCAGTCGTTTGTTCTAAATGTTCCATTACCATACTGGCAACGTTCTTATCCCTTGCTTGCTAGCTCGCCAACTACAGCTAACTTACAGTCATGTCAAAAAGTGCAGCCAGAATAACAGCAAAGTAGCCGCATGTGCACTTGTTTAAGTTGTTTTCTAGTGACATTTATTTGGATACATCCATAACAATTAGCTAAATGCATTTTATTGATTGATTGATTGAGTGATAGAACCCATAGATAGCCTATAGGCCAATGCAGCAGTAGGCCTATAACTTCCATCTTCAACTAAGTAAAATACATAAGCCTAAAGCCAACAAAAAAAAACCATACAAAATATACTGATCAAAATTCTGGTTCTTTCAAACACATTCAACTCTCGACTCCGCCTGTCTGCCTCCCTTTCTATCTGTCTTGACTTGAGCTATTGCAAGCGAACTTGCAACATTGTATAAACTAGACTATTCGGGGGCCCTCAGAGTTTCCCACGCCAGTGATCTCGGGACAGACAGATGTTTTTTTTTATGACGTCTCCACTGGATATATGGGATCATCATCTTTCACACCGAGGCTTGGTGATTATCGAGGCCGGGAGTGTTGGAAATATTTTTAAAGTACTGAGGAACTATCATTTGCAATGGATGTTTAAAAAACAGACTTCATTTACATTGTGTGAGGTAAAGAAAAAAATACTGATTACTGGTGGACGTGGTGAGTTAAGACAATAAGAAATCAGGCATCGCCAAATGGGCACTTTCCTACGTTTACATGCAGCAGGCCAGGTAGGGCTACTTCTAAGTGTGCTTAGGCACGCTCGCTCCCTCGGCGTTATCAGGTCAGAGAACCCAGACACATGATCATTGCTCACCGAGGACTCCAAACAAAAGACAATGAAAGATTGACAAAGCTCTTAACGGTTGTGAGCTCTGCAAACAACGTTTCCACTCCGAGAATGAGAACAGTAAATGACTGTAGCCTAATTAATATATGCATTAACAGAAATGTATGTAACCAAATGAAAAGTGATTAACGGTACATCTACATCAAATTGCAACAATTCACACAATGAAACTATGAATGGGAAAGAATTGGCAGGAGACAGCTGAGCGCATTCTGGACAGCAGAGTGCATGCATTCTGGAGAAGAAGCCCAGTGGCGAGCCTTCATTCAGGGTAGGTGGGGCTCTGTTTTTGAGCCCCTCCTGTGCCTGTTTTGTATGTTATTTTAGCATTAATACGTGTCACATATCAGTTTGCAAACACTGTTAAAAAAAATGTGAGTTAATAAAGCCGCATACAAACATAGGTCTCTTTTTTGCTTTCTTGAGTAAGGCAGCTCCAAAATGCAGGAGTTTCCTGCCTAGCTCAGTGCTTTCTGTGGTGGTGGGGCAGCCAGTAGAATTTGATTGGACTGATCATGTCAACATCATACTTTCAAAATCTTAGCTAGCAAGCTAGCAGTTATCATCATGAACCAAGTCGACAATCAACAGGCAAATCCGTTTCAATCCTTGTCATATGAAGAACAATTATGAAGAGAAGTTATAGATAAAAGGTATTGATGCTCATCGGCTATTGGACATAAACATTACACAACATGTTTGAAATTGCAATTTTAACAATTAATGGTTTGGAAGGAATCAGTGGCTAACTGCAAGCATTGCAAAGCAATCACTAGCCTGCTATTCAGTGGAGTGGATGTGTGGTGCAAGTCTGGATTTAAGGGTCTCTTTTCCTAGCTTAAAAGGATAAACATTCAACATTGGCCATGCTGTCAATCAAGCATGAATTCTCCTGCTTTCAAAACAACTGGAAACTTGGAACTGGGAAATCTTAGACTCCAGTGAGTTAACGACAACTGGGAACTCTGAAAGAAATGAGCTCCAACTGGCAAAATATGTTTTGAATGGTCATCCAGCTCAGAATTCCAAGTTGGGAACTCTGGCTTTTTCAAGAGCTCCAACCTGAAGATCACTAACGTCATGATTCAATCTTGTTTTTTTCAGAGTTCCCAGTTGTCTTGAAAGCACAATAAATCCAGAGAATGCCAAACTTTGATGACAAAGTTTGATGACAAAATTTGCACAACAAGGACTGCCTCGCCACCTTCCTGTTCAAGTGAGCACAACACAGCAAGGTGAGTCCAAAAATGTATTGTATGCTGCTGCATAAATTATGTAATATGCCAGGGAGCTATGTATACTGTTGCTAAGAAAGTAACACTAAGTGTATGTTGTATAGTAAGCGGTTAATAGCCCATGTTCCTCACCCTAATAAATTGGTCCCTCTTCCCCCACATAATTTTGCCTACGCATCTGACTTGGTGGTGCACGTGTAGCCTATAGCCTGTTTTAGAGAAATGTCATCATCGCATATTGTAAGAGCTTTCATTGTTTGCTTATATGCTCCCTTTATTTATCCTATGGTTCTGACTTGGTGTACAGGGAGAATACTGTAAGAACGGCACATGTTCTGCCTTCTGTCTCTGTACATTTCAAAGCTGCTGAACAAATAGTTATATTGACTACGTCCGTCGTCGCTCGCTCATTAATGTCTTAATCAAAATTATGGATAGCCTCTTATCCGCTCGTTGTCCCCTTATGCCATAGTTTGTACATCTCAATTGTCAGTAGAAACCACATTTGTTTAAGCCATTCAGCCATATCAGCTATGTTTTTTTTAAAGGCAGTAAATGAGGCTGAATTAACTGTTTCGCTGCCATACAAGGCTCTGCTGATAGCCAGGTGTAACAGTGGTAATGTGTTGGGACTGCTGTTGGGACTCTGCTGTTGGGACAGCTTTATGTAGGCCCTAACAGTTTGTGGGCACCATTTGTCACTAGGCCCTAACAGTCCGTGGGCACCATTTGTCACCATTAGAGTCCAATTCATGTATTGTTTAGTGTTGTGTTGTGTAGTGGTTTTGCTGGCATGCATCTAAAACATTATTTTAGAGTTTGCCCCACCAAGATTTATATGCTAAAATCGCCACTGGACACGCCATATCTATGCCACACACCCCTCCCCTTCTTGTTGCGCTGTGGGATTCCCAAATAGGCATAGGCCTAAGGCACCTATGATTTTTAACAATCCACAGCTATCTTTAAAAAAAAGTCATGCTCTCTGGTGAAGTTTGGGTGGCGGGGTATCCTAGTGGTTAGAGCATTGGGCTAGTAACCAAAAGGTTGCAAGTTCAAATCCGTGAGCTGACAAGGTACAATTATGTCGTTCTGCCCCTGAACAAGGCAGTAGACTCACTGTTCCTAGGCTGTCATTGAAAGTAAGAATTTGTTCTTAACTGACTTGCCTAGTTAAATAAAGGTTTAAAAAAGTATTGTGAATGTTTTTATTTAGACAGGAGTAATTCTATAATTTTGGCAAAACATCAATTTACTTTAGGGGAAGCATCCTAACAGTGCACTGTGCACCCGCCAACTTTCCTTACCCATTCGCAAGAGGCTGAAACCAGAGATCTGTATATAATGACGAGATGGTTGCCCTAACAATGGGGGTCGCCCCAAAGGCTGGAAGGCAGGCAACAAGCTTATTATGCCCATAGAAACGCATTGGGCTTATTCTGGACAGATTTTGGCAAAAGTGAGCCCTCTTGCGTCACCTCTTTCTTTCTGCTGAAACTCATTTCAATTTCAATGTCAATTTAAGGGCTTTATTGGCATGGGAAACATATGTTTACATTGCCAAAGCAAGTGAAATAGATAATAAACAAAAGTAAAATAAACAATAACAAAAATGAACAGCAAATATTACAATCACAAAAGTTCCAAAATAATGAAGACATTTCAAATGTCATATTATGTGCAAATAGTTAAAGTAGAAAAGGGAAAATAAATAAACATAAATGTGGGTTGTATTTATAATGATTGTTCTTCCCTGGCTGCCCTTTTCTTGTGGCAACAGGTCACACATCCTGCACAAAACACTCTCACCGGAGAAAGCATCTGAGTGAGCGAGATGTAACCCATGTGACTGATGGTGTCTGGCCAGGAATAGAACGACTCTTTTGGTCCAGACAGCATCAGATACATGGTCTACATGTACAAAGACAGAGGTGCGCTGTTTCACTCGCTCAGATGCTTTATCTGCTTTGATTTCTATTTTATTGTGATCTCTTTTAGTCCTCATTTGGACTAATCTTCCAAGAGTCCTTAAACATAAAAATACAATTTATAACACGATCACATTACAAACAGACATAAGACACTGACATATTGACCAGATAAACAATCTAACAGTCTAAACAGATAGATGAGTTCCTTCATCTACCATAGTCCTGCACAACCTTCCAATTTATATTTAAATGGTTTTAAAGTATTGTTTGAATTTATATATTGAAAGGTTTCTGATTTGCTCAGATAAATTATTACAGTTCTTTGTTGCTCTGAATCTAAATGTTATTTTGCCGATTTCTCTTTTCTGCTGGGATAACACATGAAAAAAACAACCTCTCACTGTCAACTGCGTTTATTTTCAGCAAACTTAACATGTGTAAATATTTGTATGATCGTAACAAGATTCAACAACTGAGACATGAACTGAACAAGTTCCACAGACATGTGACTAACAGAAATGGAATAATGTGTCCCTGAACAAAGGGGGTTGTCAAAATCAAAAGTAACAGTACTGCAGTGCATCTCCTCCTCATGGACTGCACCAGATTTGCCAGTTCTTGCTGTGAGATGTTACTCCACTCTTCCACCAAGGCACCTGCAAGTTCCCAGACATTTCTGGGGGGAATGGCCCTAGCCCTCACCCTTCGATCCAACAGGTCCCAGACGTGCTCAATGGGATTAAGATCTGGGCTCTTCACTGGCCATGGCAGAACACTGACATTCCTGTCTCACAGGAAATCACGCACTGAACAAGCAGTATGGCTGGTGGCATTGTTATGCTGGAGGGTCATGTTAGGATGAGCCTGCAGGAAGAGTACCACATGAGGGAGGAGGATGTCTTCCCTGTAACACACAGCATTGAGATTGCCTGCAATGACAACAAGCTCAGTCTGATGATGCTGTGACACCATGATGGACCCTCCACCACCAAATCGATCCCGCTCCAGAGTACAGGCGTTAGTGTAATGCTCATTCCTTCGACAACAAATGCAAATACGACCATCACCCCTGGTGAGACAAAACCGTGACTCGCCAGTGAAGAGCACTTTTAGCCAGTCCTGTCTGGTCCAGCGACGGTGGGTTTGTGCCCATAGGCGACGTTGTTGCCGGTGATGTCTGGTGAGGACCTGCCTTACAACAGGCCTACAAGCCCTCAGTCCAGCCTCTCTCAGCCTATTGCGGACAGTCTGAGCACTGATGGAGGGATTGTGCATTCCCGATGTAACTCAGGCAGTTGTTGTTGCCATTCTGTACCTGTGCCGCAGGTGTGATGTTCGGATGTACAGATCCTGTGCAGGTGTTGTTACACTACGAGGATGATCAGCTCTCCGCCCTGTCTCCCTGTCTTAGGCATCTCACATTACGTTTATTGCAATTTATTGCCCTGGCCACATCTGCAGTCCTAATGTCTCCTTGCAGCATGCCTAAGGCACGTTCACACAGATTAACAGGGACCCTGGGCATCTTTCTTTTGGTGTTTTTCAGAGTCCGTAGAAAGGCCTCTTTAGTGTCCTAAGTTTTCATAACTGGGAAACAGTATTTAAACCCTTTACCATGAAGATCTGTGAAGTTATTTGGATTTTTACGAATTATCTTTGAAAGACAGGGTCCTGAAAAAGGGATAGATTGTAGTTTATATGGTAGACAACCTATTCCTAGTATTGACTGAATGTCTGTCTCTTACCAACTGAATACGATTGATGCGATTGATGTGTCTTTCTGTTGACGTGCGCCTCTGTCAAAAACATAATCAATATTTCAATATTTTATTTGGACCGGCAAGGAGGTGCAAACAACACAGACAGGGATGCAGGAAGATTTTAATTCCCTATATAGCAAATAAGGCAGGTGAGTCTCATCATCAGTAGCCTATCTAACTCTTCCAGTTTGTGTGCATTCAATCCTATTGACATTCAGCTTCCCCGAGTTTATGCCTTTCATTCAAAGAAATACAACTGTATTCACTTCTTATGTTGTGGAGAAAATATGTTTAATTTGGTTTGATACTGTATTTATTAACACAATCATGTTGTCATTGTCACCAAGACCCATGCAGCTTCAGTCTTGAACATCATTGTAATTATGCCATACTCTCTCTGTATAAACTCCTGGTACCTCCTCTTCCTAATAAGTACACTCATATTATGCCATACTCTCTCAGCAGGATAGTTCTGGGCACTCCACTGCCTCAAAGCAGCCATTGTGTGACTGGGGCTGGGCTGATTGGCGTTGCCACACTTGAACAACTCATGGGTTCAATCACGCCATGGGATCACACAGGGAATGAGATCACTTCTTAATAAACGTTCAGTCATTTCAATAGCAGCAGACTGCATCCAAATCTAACAGTAGCCTATGCACTTGAATTCAGCAATAGTCTTCTATTTAATACTTACTTACATTAAAAATGAATGTTATATTATCCAGTCCATTGCTATGATCCAAAAGTAGAAATTGTGATTTATGCAACAGGCTTCATGTAGGCATTTTGTCACACTTATTCTGTGCCCTCCAATCAGCCTAATGGATGACATTTAGACCTAAATCAGAGTTGCTAAATATGGAGTACAATGCTTATCAACCCAATCCCAATCTGACTGTGTAGGTGCCTCGTATTTTTCCTTGTCAGCAAGGGAAAGTAAGGTTGACAATACCCTACTGTACCCTACTGTATCTGTCTGACAGAGCCAACACAATACATTTGACTTATTCTTTAAACTAACAACTAAACAGATCATTAATAATGACATCCTGTAAGCATAGACGAGCTAGAATAGCTGTATTGGTATGGAGTGCATTGTACAGTATGAGGTTGATTTGGTAAGAAAACAGAGCCATCTAACGAGCCAAGGAACAATATAGGATTAAGGTGGAATCATATTACGCAGGTTCCGACACCCACCGCATGTGGCAGGGGCTGCAGTCTATTATGGATTATAAAGGAATACCAGTCGTGATCTTCTCAACGATATCTCTCTACCAGACGAACTTAATGCACGCTCTGACAATATCAACATCATGCCGGGTGTGAGGGCCGTCACGGACCCAGAGGACTGGATGATCTCGCTCTCCTAGGCCAACACGAGTAAGGTCTTTAATCAGGTAATCACCCGCAGGGCCTGATGGTATTCCATGGAGCATTCTCAGAGTATGTGCAAAACATCTAGCAGGCATATTCACGGTCATTTTCAACCTCTCCTTGTCCCAGTCTGTAATCCCCAGGTTTTAAAATGACTACCATCATTCCTTTACCCAATAACTCTTAAGGTATCATGCCACAATGACTACCGCCCTGTAGCACTCACATCTGTAATCATCAAGTGTTTTGAAAGGCTGGTTATGGCACACAACTCTATCATCCCAGACCCACTCCAGTTTGCACACAGATCCATTGACAACGCAATCTCAACTGTGCTCCACACTGCCCTCATCCACCAAGTCAAGAGGAATATCTATATGAGAATGCTTTTCATTGACTACAGCTCAGTTCAACACCATTGTATTCTCCAAACTCGCCACTAAGCTTAGGACCCTGGGACTGAACACATCCCTCTGCAACTGGATCCTTAACTTCCTGACGGGCCGACCCCAGGTGGTGAGGGTAGGCTATAGAGGGTGGTGCTGACAACCCAGTGCATCATGTATGCATGTCAATCTCTCCTGGCTCAAAGTAGAGGACAGATTGACTTCATCACTACAGTACTTGTACTTGTGAGAGGCATTGATATGTTGAATGCACCGAGCTGTCTGTTTTAACTACTGGCACACAGCCAAAACACCCATGCATACCCCACAAGATGTCACTTCACAGTCCCCAAGTCCAGAAAAGACTATGGGAGGCGCACAGTACTACATCGAGCCATGACTAGATGGAACTCTATTTCACATCAAGTAACTCATGGAAGCAGTACAATTAGATTTTAATAACAGATAAAAATGCACCTTATATTACAACGGGACTGTGAAGCAACACAAACACAGGAACAGACACATGCACACACACACGATAACATACACAGTATACACACACAGTAGTGGAGGGCACACACTTGGTGTGTTGTGAAATCTGTTTCGAATGTGTATATATGCCTTAATTTTGCTGGACCCCCAGGAAGAGTAGCTGCTACAAATACACAAACACTCACTTCATAATTTGCTCAAACACACATAATATGCATACACAGTTGAAGTCGGAAGTTTACATACACTGAGGTTGGAGTCATTAAAACTCGTTTTTCAACCACTCCACAAATTTCAAGTCGGTTAGGACATCTACTTTGTACATGACACAAGTAATTTTTCCAACAATTGTTTACAGACAGATTATTTCACTTATATTTCACTGTATCACAATTCCAGTGGGTCAGAAGTTTACATACACTAAGTTGACTGTGCCTTTAAACAGCTTGGAAAATTCTAGAAAATGATGTCATGGCTTTAGAAGCTTCTGCTAGGCTAATTGACATCATTTGAGTCAATTGGAAGTGTGCCTGTGGATGTATTTCAAGGCCTACCTTCAAACTCAGTGCCTCTTTGCTTTACATCATGGGAAAATCAAAAGAAATCAGCCAGGATCTCAGACAAAAAAATTGTAGACCTCCACAAGTCTGTTTCATCCTTGGCAGCAATTTCCAAACACCTGAAGGTACCATGTTCATCTGTACAAACAATAGTACGCAGGTATAAATACCATGGGACCATGCAGCCGTCATACCGCTCAGGAAGGAGACGCGTTCTGGTGCGAAAAGTGCAATCAATCCCAGAACAACAGCAAAGGACCTTGAGAAAATCCTGGAGGAAACAGGTACAAAGGTATCCATATCCACAGCAAAAATGAGTCCTATATCGACATAACCTGAAAGGCCACTCAGCAAGGAAGAAGCTACTGCTCCAAAACCTACGGTTTGCAACTGCACATGGGGACAAAGATTGTACTTTTTGGAGAAATGTCCTCTGGTCTGATGAAATAAAAAAATACCTGTTTGGCCATAATGACCATCATTATGTTTGGAGGAAAAAGGGGGGGCTTGCAAGCCGAAGAACGTCATCCCAACCATGAAGCACAGGGGTGGCAGCATCATGTTGTGGGGGTGCTTTGCTGCAGGAGGGACTGGTGCACTTCACAAAATAGATGGCATCATGAGGGAAGAAAATTATGTGGATATATTGAAGCAACATCTCAAGTCATCAGTCAGCAAGTTAAAGCTTGATCGCAAATGGGTCTTCCAAATGGACAATGACCTCAAGCATACTTCCAAAGTTGTGGCAAAATGGCTTAAGGACAACAAAGTCAAGGTATTGGAGTGGCATCACAAAGCCCTGACCTCAATCCTATAGAACATTTGTGGGCAGTACTGAAAATGCGTGTGCGAGCAAGGAGGCCGACAAACCTGACTCAGTTACACCAGCTCTGTCAGGAGGAATGGGCCAAATTCCACCCAACTTATTGTGGAAGGCTACCTGAAACGTTTGACCCAAGTTAAACAATTAAAGGCAATGCTACCAAATACTAATTGAGTGTATGTAAACTTCTGACCCACTGGGAATGTGATGAAAGAAATAAAAGCTGAAATAAATAATTCTCTCTACTATTATTCTGACATTTCACATTGTTAAAATAAATTGGTGATCCTAACTGAACAAAGACAGGGAATTGTACTCATAATAAATGACAGGAATTATGAAAAACTGAGTTTACATGTATTTGGCTAAGGTGTATGTAACTGGCTCTGTATATAGTATGCTTACTTTCTCGTGTTCTTTTTCTACCTTACAGTGCATTTGGAAAGCATTCAGGCCCCTTCTCTTTTTCCACATTTTGTTACGTTACAGCCTTATTCTGAAAGGATTTTTGAAAATTTCAGCAATCTACACATAATACTGACAAAGTAAAAACAGGTTTTTAGAAAGACCCATTGCGATGAGACTCGAAATTGAGCTCAAGTGCATCCTGTTTTTATTGATCATTCTTGACATGTTTCTACAACTTGATTGGAGTCCACCTGTGGTAAATGCAATTGATTGGACATGATTTAGAAAGACACACACCTGTCTGTCTATATAAAGGTCCCACAGTTGACAGTGCATGTCAGAACAAAAACCAAGCCATGAAGTCGAAGGAATTGTCCATAGAGCTCCGAGACAGGACTGTGTCGAGGCACAGATCTGGGGAGGGGTACCAAAACATTTCGGCAGCATTGAAGGTCCCCAAGAACACACTGGCCTCCATCGTTCTTAAATGTTAACAAGGTTTGAACAACCAAGACTATTCCTAGAGCTGGCCGCCCGGCCAAACTGAGCAATCGGGGGAGATGGGCCTTGGTCAGGGAGGTGACCAAGAAGCTGATGGTCACTCTGACAGAGCTCCAGAGTTCCTCTGTGGAGATGAGCACCTTCCAGAAGGACAACCATCTCTGCAGCACTCTACCATTCAGGCCTTTATGGTAGAGTGGCCAGATGGAAGCCACTCCTCAGTGAAAGGCATGACAGCCCACTTGGAGTTTAACAAAAATAATCTAAAGGACTCTGACCATGGGAAACCAAGATTGGACTCTTTGGTCTGAATGCCAAGCGTCACATCTGGAGGAAACCTAGCACCATCCCTACGGTGAAGCATGGTGGTGGAAGCATTATGCCATGCTCTGGGGATATTTTTGAGAGGCAGGGACTGGGAAACTAGTCAGGATTGAGGAAAAGATGAACGGAGCAAAGTACAGAGAGATCCTTGAAGAAAACCTGCTCCAGAGTGCTCAGGACCTCAGACTGGGGTGAAGGTTCACCTTCCAACAGGACAACAACCCTAAGCACACAGCCAAGACAGTGGTGGAGTGGTTTTGTGACAAGTCTCAATGTCCTTGAGTGACCCAGCAAGAGCCTGTACTTGAACACGATCGAAAACCTTTGGAGAGACCTGAAAATAGCTATGCAGCGACGCTCCCCATGCATTCTGAGAGCTTGAGAGGGTCTTCAGAGAAGAATGGGAGAAACTCTCCAAATACAGGTGCTCCAAATTTGTGGCTGGCAAAAAAAATAATCTAAAAAACTGTTTTTGCTTTGTCATTATGGGGTATTGTATGTAGATTGATGAGGGGAACAAAAGCTATTTAATCCATTTTAAAATAAGGCTATAACGTAACAAAATGTGGGAAAAGTCAAGGATACTGAATACTTTCCAAATGCACAGTTTTTTTAGTATTATGTTATTGATTACTGCATTGTTGGGTTCAGAGCTTGCAAAAAGGCATTTCATTGTACATGTGCACGTGACATTAACTTGGGGAAAAAAACAGATTGGCTGTCTTTCTATGCTTAACTGTGTGGGATTTTTGGAGAGGAGCATCTAACACTGCTTTGTGTGAATACCAGTGTCTAACAAGTCACCTCAGGCTCCTTATGCGTGTAAATCTTAAATTGGGTAAATAAAACGTGAACTGACTCATAAGTATTTTCCCACTGAAAAAGCTCCTGTAGTGACAGACAACATAGAATGTGAAATAAGCCACAACACTGCTCCTGGTAAAGATTACCAGCTTTCTCTTTTTATTGAAAAATATAGCTGTTATTTCAGAAGAGGAAGAGTGAGGGAGGTAAATATATATTAATATACAGTAGAACGAGAGAAAGAAGAAAAATAGCACATACTTGGCATAAAAACTGTAGCCACAGAAGGAAAATAAAATGTAACATTCTACAGCTGAGACTGAAAAAGAACAATCCTTTCCCCTTTTTACCACAGGCATCAGGCCAGGACACTGAAATCCGCTTGCAGTTGAAAGCCACGTTACCTTCTGATGGCTCTTACATTAGCGTCACTATGCCATAATGCCTATAACGAAACATAGCAATAGTCACCATTTGTCATAGATGATACAATTAGTATTTAACTACTTCTCATCAGCAGCAAATAACATGGTGGTGAATAGGAAGGAGTGTTTTGACAGATGAAAATATCCCCATATTGGGTAAGAACAGATAAGAGATTACAGCAGCTCAACCCACTTTCCATGGACAAATTCTACAACAAATGGAACAAGCAACAGAGTTTCAAATAACAAAGCAATCCCAAATTTGACCCATTTACAAATTAACAGCGCGAGAGGCCTGAGAATTATCGTAAGTAGCCTATACTGCTGTAGCCTGTAAATGTGTCATTCAAAAATCAAAATGTCAAAAAGGTTGACTATTACATAATTGGCACATTTACATCTGGTCATTTTAAATCAATGAACTTGACTGATCTCTTTAATACAGACATGTACACATGGAACTGACATACATAGCATGAACGCATGGCTGAGTGATGTCACATCCTGGAATTGTCCCTACCCTCACTTCAACACCATAGGATAATGTGTGCCCCCCCTCCCTCGCCCAACCAACGCCATAACAGGAAACAAGAACAGTGCTCCCCCAGTGTCACAAATATAATTTCCTTTCACAGGCATAAAGGCAATAGATTACTCAGGGATCCAGGAAGGATTGAGCAGGTACTTCCTGTTTTACCATAACAGATGAGATCATAATCTGACCAAATTAATGAATGTGAGTGAGGGGTAGGGACCTAGTCACACTGCATGCATCTCAAAAGGAACCCTATTTGCTATATGGGCCTTGGTCAAAAGTAGTGCTCTATATAGGGAATAGGGTGCCATTTGGGATGCACAACTGTAGGAGAAACTAAACAGGTGCACCTGTCCTTTCCCAGACATGTGACTCATGAATGGATGAGTCGTTGGGTCAGTTACCGACCAATCAGCCAAATATGTTTATGAATGAGAGGGTGGAGCGAAGCCAGATGGTGTTGATTCAATCTTCTCCTACAGTAGCCCAGGCCTGCATGGCGCAATGGAGAGAGGTGGGTAACAGTCACTTGTCACTAGTGTTCTCTTATTACTTATATCCTCCTCCCTTCAGACGTCTCTCCTCTTGCTCCTAACCTGCTGATCCTACAAGCCTGTGGTATGTGTGGGGCAAGAGATGACCACATACAGATATAGTATCTTAATTAGATCACCCTGTTGCAGAACATGTAAAAGTTGTAGTGTATTCAAGGTTTAAAAAGGCTTTGAAGTTTAATTTCCACTTTGAAATGTCAGACTTGATTTACCCTTATGAAAAATGATTCAACCCTTACAAAAATGTAGATGAACTATAATCCACATTTCCTAATGCAATTCCCATTTCCTGTTGCTGCAGGATTATTTGTAGCAAACTGGCTCAAATTAAGATCCTACATCTGTAGACATGACAGTCTACTACTGCACGGTCACCACGCTTGTTCACAACCACTTTCTCTGCTCCTGTAAAATTGTCTTTTAAAAATCAGTTTCTAAAACATATGTACAATAAAAAGTGCTACTGGACATGATAGCGGCAACAAAAAGGGCAAATTTTCTTCGCAAAATGTACATTTGTCCTTAATAATAAGTCAAGCAAAACAAAAAAGAGAAGAAAAATGTACATGAAAATAAAATAAAAGTGATTCTTTATGTACAATAGTGTTTTAGGGAGTGAGCCATCTTGCTATACCTTGGCAGTGCTAGCAGGGGATATATGACAGATCAGTGTTGTGTGTGTTTCTATGTTTCTACTGAGTCCATTGATCTGAGCTAACAAAGTGTCATGGACTCATGGCCTAACAAAACAACTCCAAAGCTAAGGCCTAAATTGGCTCACTGGGTTGGATAGTACCTTAGGGAGGATTTGGGAGATCTTTAGTTCATCCAAGCCTAACTTTAACAAAGCTCCCTATAAATCAAAATGATGGTGACTTAAAACGGGGCACATCCAATAAGTAGTTTCTAACAAATGAAACTTTTGCCTCATTTATGACATCAGAGTGTGCTGGGTCTGTATAGAGCGTGTTTAGAAAACTGGTCCATTGTAAGTGAACAGTTGACACTAAAGCTGACTAATGGTTAGAATAATGAACCACCAAGTTGTGACATTGATTTAGAACCTGCTAGAAGACCAACTTATCAATTATGTATGTGCATACAATGTATAAACGTAGAGGGAAAAAAAAAACGGGAAAAAAAACGGAACATTAACAAACCAATATTTTAACTGCATCTCACGATTCTCACTTCACTCAACACACACACAATTAATTCAAGGCCCCAAGGCTATGCGGCTACGCTAGCTAAACCCTGGGATACTTTTCTGTTCTTCATTTTATTTCCCCCCTCCAAAGCTGTGTGAGAAACATACCGTTCATCCCATTACATCATATGACCCGGCCTCCACCTAACGCATCACACCTCCCTCGAGGAGGACTGCCGTTTGATCAAAAGTGACCCTCGGTCAACCTCCATACTTCCGCTGTTAAAGAATGTGACGATCAGTGTGACAATCAGTGACCGCTGGTTGGGTGGTTGGCTTTCCCTTCCTTATTAATGCACTGTAAGGAATGTTAGGGAAGGGAAATCCTCTGGATGAAAAGACAATGGGGGCGTGGGTGGGATATGTTCATGTTGGATATAAGTGGATATGAGGGTTGAGATCCTTGAGATGTGCCCCCTTAAAGCATTAACACACTGATGACATATTGGAACTGTGGGATTAGATCATCATAATGACAGATCGTATTTCTACAAAAGGAAACCCTCAAACCAATACCCGGTGTGTGTGTGTGTGTGTGTGTGTGTGTGGAATTCCGTAATGGCTAGAGTAAAAGGACTCATAGGACAGGCATTTTGTTTCCATGAACTGTAGAACACACACACACACACACTGGAGTGAATAAGGCTCAGTAACAGATGGTGAGTGATTGAATCTTAATACAGGAAGTAAAGCAGAATAAGGTGTGCAATTAGAGATTCTCTGGATAGATCCATATGTAAAAATGTAGGTGCACCAACCCTTCCCTCCCAGGCTTGTACTAGCTTCAAAACTCATGAAGAATACTAGTCTCCATCCGTGTCCTCGTAAACCATGTTCTGGTGTCTTTATAAATCACGTTCTGTGTCGGTGGTGTTACAGCCCTGTTCTGTTTCACACCCTGATTTCATCTTCGTCCTCGTCCATAAAGGAGAAATCTTTGTCATCCTCCCCCCCAACACCTGGAGAGCTGTACTTGGCGCTGTCCGTGTCCCCCTCCTGCAGGTGGTGGAGTGGTTTCTCCTCAAGAGCGGCGGAGCCGGAAGAGGAAAAAGAGCAGCTGTCCAGGTGGCTGTGGTAGTTCCTGGGAGGAGTGTAGGGGGGGTCTGCCATGATTTTCTGCTGTGGATAGGTGCTGCGTGGGGGCCTGACTGGCGGCTGTAGATCCACCTGGTCCTCAACATTGTCCTCCGTGGTGGGAGGACTGAGGGGGGGTGACCCACGGCCCTCGCTGCCCTTCCCCTCCTCGTATCCTAGGTCGTCTTCCTCCCAGCCCTTCTTCTCCATGACGCTGAGGATGTCCCCCAGCATAGAGGGACCCAGGTCGATGTGGAACGACATGATGGATTCCGCATGCTTCATCCCACCACCTCGAAGATGGGACGGTGGCAGGTCAGTCAGTTCGCCGAAGTTCCGCTCATCGAACTCCAGGTCCATGGCCGCGGCACCGTTGACCGGTTTTCTGATTCCTTCGACCTCGGGCAGCTTCTTCAGTGGGCTGGAGGAGACGCTCTTGGGCATCGGGGGACCACCGCCCGTCCTGCCCGCGTCCTCGTCGTTGAGGTAGGGCAGGGAGATGGCATTTTTCACAAAGTTTGGCGAGCCACCAGGGGGAGCCAACGCGTTCTCGCCACGGTTCACCGACTGGGAGCGCTTACTGCTCCTGAAGGTTCGGGACAGCAGGCCTGGTTTGGGGACAGGTCCAGGGGAGCTCTGCTGCACCTCTGGAGCTGGTTCTTTAGGGGGCTCCCCAGACCGGGTACTGAGGAATGAGGTGTCCCCAAAGGCATCTCCGCCACGACCCACATGCATGGTGTGTCTGAAGTCCCCGAGAGGGGCGCTGATCATCTCTGCAGTCAGGTCGACTCGGGAGCGACGCTTGGACTGGTTCGAGGTTAGCTGCTTGAGGATAGGCATGGTGATGTCTGATGAAGTCACTCAGTGATATAATACTCAACAGGAACAGAAACAGTTCAACTAAGAAACTCCTGGTTGATGCTAAGTATTATGAGATGTTTGTGTCTTTCTCACGTTTAATTGTAAACTGTATTGTCAAGGCAAGGAGAAATCCAGGTGTCTGGAGTACACAGCCATTGTGGTCTGGCAAACAGCTATGTTGAGGTCTGGTGCAGATAATCCACAAAATCAACCTAAGGGAATAACAGAAGAGAGGACACATTAAAACCACATTACAAGACCTATGCAAACCAACTCAGATCCTCAAAGTTGGCAGGGAACATGGAAACTAACTTAACACAGAGTGGCTTTGTCATTTATTCCTTTGGACTGGAAGCAAACTGGAAATGACAGTAAACAGCAACTATTTCCAATCGCTGCTGATTGCATCTGAGGCACAGAATCAAGACAACTTTCTTAATCTATGCCGCTGTGCCTCAAATGTGGAAACTTTTGTTGCCAGGCCGGGGCTTTTAAATAAAACCTCCAGTTGAGTGGTTCATTTCTTTCTCACTTAACTGAAACTCGTTAACCTTCCAAGTTTAAAAAACGGGGAAACACACAAGTCCTTGATTGTAATACATTGGTATTCAT
Source organism: Oncorhynchus mykiss (assembly GCF_013265735.2). Lineage (NCBI taxonomy): Eukaryota > Metazoa > Chordata > Actinopteri > Salmoniformes > Salmonidae > Oncorhynchus > Oncorhynchus mykiss. Next base: position 25,387,454 of record NC_048584.1, on the reverse strand, counting down.
GACCATACTTGATTTCTTAAAAATGGCACTTCCAAGTTCCCAAAAATGTTGAAATATTGTTTAAAAGCGGCAGCCGGAATATTAATCAGTTTGGCTTTTCAATTTTTAGGAGGCGGCTGTCTGTCGTCTGAAGTCCGCGCTGCCAATACAGTACTCTGCTCCACTGCTGCAGTTCCCATTTGGGCCCCTGCATGCCTCCCTTTGTTACATGACCCTATGATCCCAGGATACTGAGAGCCCAGTGGCTCCAGCTGCCAGGGATAAAGACAGGATGGAAAAAGGAATGGAGAGGAACATCATTTCTTCAGCAGCTTGGATTAATTTAGAGCAACAGATCAGACTGTCACCGACTGACTATTGTTCTGCTCGCACCCTTCTGTCACTGGCAGATGAACTCGGTCTTGGCTTTTTCTCTCCCCCCGTGTGTGGCTCTCAGTTCAGACACCTTTAAGAGGTTGTTTAAAGCTTACTCCCACCGCCACATCGTCCATATGGGCAAAGGTGACCTGCATTACTGAAAGCCTGGTGTGACTGATCACTGTGTTCAGAACTTAAATTGTGATTAGAGTCAGGGACCCTGATAAGCCTACAGCACTGCCATTGGGAGATGTACTGCTTAAGTGCTCTGGATTTCACAGCAGATACTTTGATCTGCAACCCGGCCTATTACTCAATAAGCCAGACAATATGGGCCGTTTCAGAACCTGGTGGGGAGTATCTGCTTACCCTGGCCAATCGGTCTTAGTGTTTCATTGCTGGCTCAATGGTGACACGATCCCAAAACATAATGGTGTGAGTGGACAGATCAGCAAAGTTGGTGGCTTTTCGTCTTTTCCCTCAAGTAGGGCAACAGCTTGCAATAGGGCCGACTAGGCAAATGAGTAGGCCTAGGTGATGTCAGCGGTCTCAAGTGTGGCTGCTAGGCGCCATCCAAGCATTCTCTTGTGTTTTCAAACCAGAGCGCATGCATGCGCACACACACTTCACAGGCCTCCTCTCTGGTCTCGTGTGTTCATACCTCTGGATGAATGGGGCCTCTGGTAACAATATTCCAAAAACAGTGTCTCCTTCAAACTTTTACATCTAAGACAACAAGGGCCGATTCGACTGAAAAGGCAACTGTAGCAGCAGAGAGAACAGACAGCTTTTTGATAGCCGTGTTAACCCAGTTCTTCGCCTTTCAAAAGGACAGAACATCCCTAAGGACAACTCAATTATCTTCTTGTCTGCCTACCATGGATGAACCTTTTTATTCAATAATCGTTCCTCAGTCATTAGGACTCAGGGTGTAGAGGTTTAGCCCCCTCAAGAAAGAATTCCCATTTAGACAAACACAATGAAAACTATATGAGCAAGGAGACAAAAACTGAGCATGAATGACTGCACAAGAGGTTTGCAAAAGTAGAAACTTAATACAAACTATTAAGTCTTCACCAACAACTGAAACACTTTAGCCATTATGAAAGCGCAAATTGTTTCAAAAACAACCAAACGAATTAGCTTGGTCATGACAGCTTTCAAGGGACACAATTGTGAAACCTCACAGTGTGCTATTGTGGCTAAGAGTCTCTTAAGTAGGCCTAGCTTACATTACTGCAGGGTGATCCATCATTACCCATTATTATCCAGACACATTATTACACAACTCACTATGCATGAGAACGCAATCCTCCAGCCGGCCTGCTTCTCCTCCACATGTCAACGTCTCGGTCTCATTTAATGTGCAGGCCTATGACCTTAGCTGTGTAGTGTACCACTGCAGGCAAAGGACAACCCACTTATATAATCATAACACTTTAATACAACAACACATTGCTTGCCAATTGTAGTGTAAGATTTAATAGGTTGACATTTTCAATAAGGCTGAAAAAGAAAAAGCAAGAAATGACTCCCAATAGACAATATGTCACTGTCAGCAACAGCAGTTAAGTTTACTACCTGGTAATAGCCTACACAGAGTGCCCATGCCCATGTTTGCCAGGCCAGGAGGAAGCAGCCAACTAGAGAGACTTGGCAACATGGATTGACAACAGAGAGTGCCCTGTCCTGGATTTCAGTCAAGACTCCTCATGTGTCCCTCCCTGCCCTTAACTAGTTCTCTGCCCATGTCTCCATGGCGACCTTAGGCCAAGTACTGCTTGGCTGCCCAGCTAGCTAACTTCCTGCCCGTAAGCCTCATATAGTGGCCCTTATCCCCTCCAGGGTGACATCACCTTTTACTCATGGCTGCCTGCCATAGAACCATCTCAGTCTCAAATGGAATCCTATCCCTTATGGGTTCTGGTCAAAAGCAGAGTACTATAGAGGGAATAGGGTGTCATATGGGATGCATGCCATGCCTCAGTCCCTACCAGTTGGGCTCAGAGTGGAATAAGAGGTAGAATACCACAATAGGACTGCTAAACTAGAGGCAATGGAATGCGTTTGATGTGATTCATCATTAGAAGATATTCATACTCTGGATAAAAGATCAGTCGGTTCTCCTCAAATATCAAAAGGGCCGAACCTCACACCTTGGGTCCTTATAAGAAATGGCCCATAATCCCCCCCCCCCGTGTGTGTTCGGGAGCAGTGTCTTATCGCAACAGTTTTACCACTTGGTCCCATTATCACATGCATGACAAAAGGAGAGGAGAAGACTCCAGGCAGCACTGTCATCTTCAATTACATCCTTTCAATATGAGTTTACATAAATCATGCAAGCTATACGAAGCCACAGACATTCCACATCAAGCTCAAAACATTCCAAATGGATTGCCTATTTGTAGCCCCTTCGTTGCAGGCCAGGGGCGACAAAGCTGGGCAGTTAACTTTGAGCACCATTTCAACGCAGTGAAAAGTCCAGACAACTATAAAAATACTACTAAAAAGCAAAAGCCAGGCAATTTGATTCTTTGCCTAGTACGTCATGCATGGATGGGTAAGAGTAGTCACTTGGGAATCGACAACCAAGCTGTATGTCCCAAAATATGCTGCTCCCCACACCCACACGTTCTAAAAACACAGCCGGGGTCTGGATTCCATCTCAGTAATCTTTCAAATGCTGCCCAGAGCTGGACTAGTGGAGCAGGCCCTGCTAGCTACACTCCAGACTTAGAGAAACACATATGACATCACAAATCTTTGTTCAACTTCCAATATGGTGTCCAGATTCATTTCAGTAACTAGATAAACTGGGTGGAGACGAGAATGAGTGGAATGTGTGCTCTTTTTCAATCTGCGTTTTGAATCTGAGCGTCATGCCAAAGCATTAGCCAGCGATGGTGACTTTATGTAACACACTTTGGAGCCACCCGACCAAATTCACATAGAAATGGGAGTTATAGATCGATCATTCTACTTGAAAGCAAAGTCTAAAAAGCATTTCTATGCTTCCCGTTCTTAAGTGTCATTTTTTCGTCTTTTAGTTTAGGTTTTGTACACCAGCTTCAAAACAGCTGAAACAAAATGTTTGGCTATGGAAAATATTTCACTGCGTTTTAGATGGTACAATGATTCTCTACACTAGGCTATCTGATTTTGTCACAAACTGAAATTATGCGAACTATTCGAGTTTTAGCAACCAGGAAATGGCGGAGTGACTTCTGCATAGTGCATCTTTAAGCACTCAAAGCATCACATGATAGCAGATTCAACTGACAGAAAGGTCTATGAATGATTAACAGATCGTTATGGTCGCCCTCGCGCCAGGGCACCAACACAGAGGATGACGTCATCAAATGCCCCATTCATACTAAAAGGCTAACCCGACCCACACTGTGCTAACTTGGATATTTTTCTCTCCATATTTTCCTTGGTTCCTAGAACTACGGTGGACGTGTAAAGCGGCCAGCCCAGTACAGCTTAGCTTGTGCTGCTAATCAGGAACGTCCCCATTAACTTCTATATCACACACAATCAACCTCTTACTCTGATAATCCTCCTGGTTTACCAGCTAGGCCACAATCCAACAACCATGTTCCAATCATGTTCCGCACCGATTACTATCCCTCTTTAGAAGAAATGTCATCAAGTCAATCTTCCGTCTCTCCTTTCACAGCTGGACCACCTTGGAGAGAAACAAGCACACCTAGCATAGTTGTGGGCTGCGACTTCTATTTTTGGGCCCTTTACATTTTTCAACAGAAAGAGAGAGAACATGACTTTTTCACGAGGCGGAAGGGAAGGCGCTGCTGGTGTATTGTGAACAGTTAGTGGATCTTACGCAACTGCAGAGTCACTGTAACATACTTTATGCCCTGTTAAATATTGAATTCTGACGGGGCATAGTCACATTTTAGTTAACATTGTTATAGGCTGTTAGCTGTTAATAAGAAAAAGATGACATTCTTGCTCAATCAACAACAACAAAAATGTTGTTTCCTTTTAGGGTTCCACAACCATTGCTCATACTACATGCTCCCAACATGTGTCAGCCATGTTCAGGTAAGCTATTTCATGGCCTAACACAGTAATTATGTTAGACATGGTATATTACATTACCCATGTTTAGTTAATATCACATCTGGACGATGCCTTGTACACGCAAGCCCATGAGATCATTACTGTCGATTTGGCAAAAACATTTAAGGCTACTTACTTAAAATTGTGGTAATTTGGAATACTGAGGCCACATTCTTACTACTAGGGGCCTAATCCATTTAACCAATGAGAGTATTCCTGTTTTGTTTACCTTGAACTGGTAAATCCCTCATCTCCCCTACCCCCATCCCTCCCCATCACTGACCTGCCTTGAGAAACAACCCATAGAGGTGATAATGTCATTAGGAGGATGGGGCTGCTGCAAGCTGTTACGGCCCATCAATAAAATGACAAATTCATTAAAACAAAGGTAACAAGTTCACAACTCCGGTGCCATCAGGGACCTTAATGGGCCCTGCAGGTCCACACATATCACAACATGCTGCTCTGTACACCCTTATGTTAAACTAAGGAAATTGTGTGTCTATAGCTAGGGCTGACAGTGTGAGAACTTGTGAAGAGCAGAATCAACAACATCTGCATAATTGGGTTAAATGCGGAAAACACATTTCAGTTCAATTACATTCAGCTGGGCAACTGACTAGGTACCCCCCTTTCCACTTAAAAATCACAGTGTGGCTCAGTTGGTAGAGCATGGCGCTGGCAACGTCAGGGTTGTGGGTTCGATTCCCACGGGGGTCCAGTACTGGAGAATAAAAAAGAAATAAAAGTATCCACTAAGTTGCTCTGGATAAGAGTGTCTGCTAAATGACTAAAATGTAAATCATCAAAACAGTTGCTTTGTGAGAAGGTGTTCAGTTGTTAAGCCATTGTTCAGTAAATGAAAGCTGAAAAGTATCCGTGGCCTGGCTTTGGCCCAAGTGAGACACTGGGTGTCGGCCCGCTTAGATGGAAACAGAAAAGTCTGGGCCTTTTGGATAAAACACTGGCGTAACTCCTAAATGGAACTGCATCATTAAGGACATTACTGTAGGTCAGCAGTGAAGCAGACATGTAACCCAACCTAGATGGGTAATAACAGGTAGACCTGATATTGCTTGTTTTTCATGTTTTGATGGATAGACCTGTACCTTCCTGTAACTTAAATACAAACCATTGAATCTAAGCCAAACAATTTTGGACCAATATTGCGACCTGGATACGTTTCCAGGAAATATCTAACAGTATTCTTACATGGTGAATTCAGGGCGATGAACGTAGGCATGATGTCAATATCATATCAAGTATAATCTGACAATGGCCATGTAAACAATAGTTATTCTGGGCACAGTGTCACATGTACACAGAGTGTTCTGTCTACGTAATGTCCCATTGTTCTCAGAGTAGTTACTTGTCATTGTCACCATAACCTGTTCTAGTTTATCTTCACAACCAAATGTGTTGGTATGTTATCTGAGGCTAGCCTTCATATGACTAATGAGAGAGAAAGAACTATGGAAATAAAGAGCGAGAGAACTATCCCTCCCTATATGGCGAAATGGTGTCGTCAGCTCCTGGTCCGTACTGACTCAGGCATCACTAACTATCAGCAAACAGAATGTGTAAATAATTACTAGGGTCAATCCCTGTAGGGCTTGTCCATAGCTAAGCCACAGCTAAGCTTGTTTACAACAACGCTCACTCAATGCGTTTAAAGTCGAAGCGAGTGAGAAAAGTCTGAACTAGAGCAATGTTTACACTAGTTTTTTTTTCTTCAGAATTGACAACTTTAACAGCGGCTATTCTGACCCTGATGACCTGTAGAATAAAACACTTGAAAAGGTCAATAGCCTGTGGCAAATACAAAACACTCAACAACTTTAGCCTATAGCATGGGGGTCAGGCTGACGGCATGAGAGCGGTATAGTAACATTATCCCTGTCTGTGTGGGCTACCTGATTAACACAGGAGGTTGGTGGACAGCATGGTGAAGTGATGTAGAGAGTTCTGCAAGGCAAGCCTGGACAGCTGACTGGGTAAATAGACACACCTCAGCAGGAACACTATAGGAAGTGTGTGTCTAAACCCACCTAACGGGCCGCATGCACACAGAAACAACCCACAGGAGCATGTTCAACAAGGGAACATAACTTCAGCGTGCCTCAACCAGCAACTAGCCAGCAGTGTGTTACTCTACTCTGTGTGGCCCCCTCTCCAGCACACACACCCTACCCACTATCCATTTCCCCCAGTGTCATAGTTCAAATCCATCTCATGTAACTTGCGGTTAGCTTATTGTTGTTCATCCCTTGTTATATCCTCACCACTGCACTGCTAGCTAACCGTTAACTGTTGATCTCATGTAACACATTTCAGCCACGTGTTCCTGTGGCGGACTGCAGGAGAGAGATGTTTTTAATCTTTCCATATCCTGCCATCAGTCAGCAGCTAGGGGCTTCCAAAAAAAACAGACTCACTACTAGTCCGCCTGCCTCCCCCCGCTGCGCTAGTTGACTGCTTTTAGAAACCTGCTACTCTTGCATGGTTGGACAAACAGTGTGTGGTTCAAACCTGGGTGGGCAGTGTGTGAAGTGATCTCAGCCATAACCAGCAATCAAATGGATGATGAACATGATGTTGCAGTCTTGTCAAAATCTCCCTCTGTAGAAGATGATCCCCTGAGGCGTTCCCTCTGGATTCCCCTCCGTTGTACCTCTATGAATAGCATCCTGTGTGAGAAACGCCGCCACCGCTCATTCCCTCCTAAAGGAGTCGCACGCTTCCCATCCAGAACATATATTATGACCACATTTTGGTACGTTTTGGTCTTGAACAACGGTTTTATTGGCTGTTCGTGCGCAAATTATTTCTCAAGGCAAGTCGAAGACTTCGGAGTCGAAGTCCACGCCCGTTCATCGGCCAAATTCATTCTTCAATGAAGCGTTTGTCATTCAACACTTTTTCCAAGTGAAGGTATTTCGAGGGAGTATGCGAGCACACTCGTTCGCGGCTAGGCGCCAGCCGAACCAAAGCATGCGGAAGCCTTAAGGGCCAAGCCAACAGAGGGCCGGAGGCCAGCCAGGATAGGAGGCATACCACCCTGTCCTTGTGGAGTAACAAGGACTTTTCTAAAGGAAAGACAGACGGGGGCACCAAAGACAAACACAATAGGGGTGTGGTATGTTACCACTTTACCCCCCCCCCTGCCCAGGAGGAATGCATGCCAACAGTTAATGAACACATGCTTTTACACTGTCCTCCAAGTCTTGCATGCAGCGCTTGCTGTCATTATCCCCATAGAGGGGCACAGAAGGGGATTGAGTGTGTGAGAGATTAATAAGTGTATCTAATAGTACGCGTTTCACTTTTCTATTATTTCTTAATTTTTCTTTCTCTCTGTATTGTTGGGAAGGGCCCGTAAGCATTTCACTGTTAGTCCACACCTGGTGTTTACCAAGCATGTGACGTATAAAATGTAGATTTGATCTGAACCCCTCCCTCTGTCAGAGAGGCCTAAGCAGCAGCTAAGAGGATACAGACCAGGGGGATGGACTCACTCAACAGGGTAACAGCTGCTTCATTATGGACGAACATTGGTCCTTAAATAGAACCTTTTTTGCATAAAAGGAGAGACTGGAACCCAAACTTTATTAGATTGGAAAAGATGCCCATACTACTGAGAGAATTGGGCTACAGTTTCCCTTGTAGTAGGAAAAAGACCATGACAATGTGCCATTTCATCAAAACTCAGGTGAAGTTATTACTACAACGTTACTGGACAATGGAACACTGATTGGCTCTCCATCCAAATGGGAGAGCCACGCACAGAGTGCTCACCCATGCCAGCTCGATTGCTCTGCCTGTGCCCCAGAATGAGCGGAGCAGCAGCTGATTTTTTCGTTGCCAAATCACCAGAAAGATAAGCAGATACCAGCGTTGTACAGTGCATAATCCAGTCAACGCAGCAGCTACTGCTGATTAACACACGGTTACAGTGAAACTCATGGAGTTCCAACTGAGTAGCTCGCTCCCTCACTTACAAAAATGAGATAATAAAAAAAACGGCAAGGTGCGCTCTTTCAAAACACCAGCAGATGTCAACAAAACCTGGCCCCAAAGACAACACAGACAGCCTCACAGATATCTCTTTACTACAGCCATAATACAGATTCACAGCAGTTTGACAAGCTGAAAAATCAGTAAATAGGCTGGTCTGAGTGAGAGTCTGCCACAAACACTACAAAGCACCATAACACACATCGTTGGGTTGATTTAATTGAACCTGACTAAATTGAGTGGCATACTGTGTGTGCGCGCACGTACACACACACACACACACACACACACGTTTTATTCCATGCAACTTTGCAGGAATGCCCAGTTCAGGCCCAGCAGATGGGGATGGGTTACCGGCCTCACCCACACACGCCAGACAGCCTTCTCCTGGGAAAGTGACAGCTGGATGATAGGGATGTGACATTTGCCAGGGGAGGATGGAGGAATAGGACACATTTGCCAGGGGTGGACTGGGTAATAGGACACGTTTGCCAGGGGAGGACTGGGTAATAGGACACGTTTGCCAGGGGAGGACTGGGTAAAAGGACACGTTTGCCAGGGGAGGACTGGGTAATAGGACACGTTTGCCAGGGGAGGACTGGGTAATAGGACACGTTTGCCAGTTGAGGACTGGTTAATAGGACACGTTTGCCAGGGGAGGATGGAGGAATAGGACACATTTGCCAGGGGTGGACTGGGTAATAGGACACGTTTGCCAGGGGAGGACTGGGTAATAGGACACGTTTGCCAGGGGAGGACTGGGTAAAAGGACACGTTTGCCAGGGGAGGACTGGGTAATAGGACACGTTTGCCAGGGGAGGATGGAGGAATAGGACACGTTTGCCAGGGGTGGACTGGGTAATAGGACACGTTTGCCAGGGGTGGACTGGGTAATAGGACACGTTTGCCAGGGGTGGACTGGGTAATAGGACACGTTTGCCAGGGGTGGACTGGGTAATAGGACACGTTTGCCAGGGGTGGACTGGGTAATAGGACACGTTTGCCAGGGGTGGACTGGGTAATAGGACACGTTTGCCAGGGGTGGACTGGGTAATAGGACACGTTTGCCAGGGGTGGACTGGGTAATAGGACACGTTTGCCAGGGGAGGACTGGGTAAAAGGACACGTTTGCCAGGGGAGGACTGGGTAAAAGGACACGTTTGCCAGGGGAGGACTGGGTAAAAGGACACGTTTGCCAGGGGAGGACTGGGTAAAAGGACACGTTTGCCAGGGGAGGACTGGGTAAAAGGACACGTTTGCCAGGGGAGGACTGGGTAAAAGGACACGTTTGCCAGGGGAGGACTGGGTAAAAGGACACGTTTGCCAGGGGAGGACTGGGTAAAAGGACACGTTTGCCAGGGGAGGACTGGGTAAAAGGACACGTTTGCCAGGGGAGGACTGGGTAAAAGGACACGTTTGCCAGGGGAGGACTGGGTAAAAGGACACGTTTTCCAGGGGAGGATAGTGGAATATGATCAATGTGATGCAAACCAGTGGCATTGGTCCAGCCAGGTCCTGCTGAACAGATACTCAGACGGATGGTGTTTTCCATTAAGACTTACCCCACAACAGTGTTTTACTTTAATGTACACTCTAGTGTTGTGTTTCCATCAGGAGTGAGACACTAAAAACTTGTGGCGTCCGTTTGTTCTGACCTCTGCCTCGATTTATAAAATAAATTAAAAAAACATTCAAACTTAAATAATATTTCAGTGTCTGAGTGTTTTTCCTTTAAGTTGACAGTTAACTACTTAACAATGGCTGAGAGCTGAAAAGTACCAGTGGCCTTACTTCTGCCCCAAGTTAGAGCAGGTCTGCCGGAGCCATGGCCCAGTGAGACATAGATAAAACACTGGGGTAAATACTCATTGGAAATACGCCACGAGTGTCACATCTAATGGATAGAGACAAATACTTTGAGCCACTGTGGCACTTAATCACAAAATCAGTGGGCAGCACATGATCAGCCAGACAAGTCCCTCTTCTACCCACATACCACTCCTATCACACAGTCTCATTCGGTTTCCTTGTACTGTAACTATCCTCACCATCTTTCTCTGTGTGGATTTGGCATTCAACTAACAAGCAGGTCTGATTTCCTAGAAAACTATAAATGATCTGTTTGACGACAGTGAGACCACATGCAGTAGAGCCCTGGGAGAATGTCTTCATGTATGTTCACTAGTCCGCAGGCTATAAGAGTGTGTGTGTGTGTGTGTGTGTGTGTGTGTGTGTGTGTGTGTGTGTGTGTGCATTAAACGCAGTCCATCAACAGCTCCTTACTCACACAGCCCCATATGGAGGTCAAGGGTCATAAAGACTTTGCACAGTGCGCACGCATACACACACAGCACTGAGTGTTACTGTGTTTGAGCAAAGCGAGAGGTAGAATCGCTAATCTTGATCACATAATGAGTAGCTAGTTGGGCTTTCCCGAGAGGTGCAGCAGTCTAATGCAGTGCTTGAGGCGTCACTACAGACCCGGGTTTGATCCCAGGGTTAAGCGTGCGGGTGTTAAGGAGTGCAGTTTGGCGGGTCATGTTTCGGAGGAGGCAAGACTCGACCTTCACCTCTCCCGAGCCCGTTGGGGAGGTGCAGCGATGAGACAAGATCCTAACTGGATCGCAATTGGATATCACGAAATTGGGGATACATTTAAAAAAATAAAAAATAAAAATAGTTATTTGGGGTGCATTGCAAGGTGATTTGAAGTGATTCTTCACAGTCAGACTAAGATGTAAACACACGCTCTCTCACGGCTAACAAGCACACGCAAACACTGCCCCAGTCTGTCCCTATAGGCTACCACAAAGCCAGTGGAACTGACGAACCGACAAAGTCACAGATCACAATGGACCCAGATCAACAAGAAACAAAGCAGTGCTTCCAGTGTAAAGGGAGACGGGAGCCAAACCTTAACAGGGTTCCACATACAGGACACACACACACACGGCCATCTCCTGAGAACCAACCCAGTGGACATACCCGGCCAATCCAGCCCAGAACACCCTCTATTCATATTCACACAGAGTAAAAAGGAAATGCATGACAAGGATACTGCTGACAGACAAAGGACTATTAGAGATATTAATTCATCAGGGTAGTGTTACTCCTGCCTATATAGACAGGCCTAGGGGCTCAGTGGTCTAGGAGTCATGGGATGGATAAGCCCTCTAATGGAGTGTCCAAGGCTAGCACAGAGGAGACCACTGGGGAGAGATGACGGCATTCCTTTGTCTTTTCAGCAGCTGAAGCCTACGCTTGAGAGACACCTCCGGTTTCTAAGCCCATACGGAGGGAGAGAACGATGAGAGGGAACAATGGAGAACCACTGAACTGTGAACAGACCATAGCATTGCACTGATGGACAGACCAGATGCACACTACTCAGCACAATGTGTGTTTTGAATACATAGGACTCCTCTAGCGTCTAGCCTACACTTTATTGCTCAGCTGCCCGGCTACTAGGCCAGTCAAAGCAGTGGCGGTGTGTCAGAGTTGAAGGGAGTTAACCCGGTCAGGGTTAATGGTTAACCTCGTCTCCATAGAGACCTTTTATCAAATCAGGACACAGACAACCGAGTCCCACCATAAGGAGGGACAATTCAACTTGGAATCTACAAAAAGTGTAAACACTGCTGCATCAATTACATATTGTAATGACCGTGAGAACACAAACACAACTCTAAAACACTGTTCAATTTGGTTGAAGAGACACTGATGTCCCCCCCACCAAAGTCAACCATTTTTGGACTATAGAGCCAATTTATGGAGACAAAAATGAGATGGCATAAAGACTCAGGGTTCTCTTTCCCAAGAGTGTGTTGGTGAGGTACGGTCGAGGTTGGGTTTCATGACTCCAGCTGTAGGTATGCATCTCCTTTCAGGTGGATCTTCGCTGGAATGCTCAAATCACTGGGTGGCTGTGACAAATGTTTCAAAACATGTTGGGAGGGTCAGGTGTTCGGTGACAGATTCCAGTGAATGGGTAGAGCAGAGTAGGACAGGTGTGTCGAGTTGTGTCATTTCATGGTGAAGCAAGGAATGTATTGTACTGTGACAAGTGACAGTCCCACAAACTACTAATGATGCCTCAGGACGTGACTCACCCTGGGAAAATTATAACTTTTTGTCTTTTCTTTTGAGCTCAGGACATGCTAATAAGGTAGTATTATCAGAAATTTCACAGCTTCATTCAAACCTAGACTTCAGGCTAAAAACTGTACTGTAGAAGCTGTGTGTAAAATAGCTGATGGTCAAGTGCTACAGTATAACCAGTAGTCCAACAACCATTAGATCACAATCAATCTTCAAGCAGAAACTGAATACAGCAGCCCGGAGTAGTGTTGAACCACAGATTCATACATAGCCGGTTTGGCTGGAAATGTATCTAAATGCTTGTCAAATTACATTGACCGTAACCAAACGCAGGTAGGGTTTTTGGAATGCACTGTATAGAAATCAGGTGCATCTCGACACAGCATTAAGAGCCAGCTAGCTTCTGAGTATCATCCTACCTATCCCTGGCTAAACTCTGTCCTTTACGGCAAGGCCCAGAGCATTTGATGGGGTTGTAACCAGTGTTCATTTTGTTTAGTCATAGTAGGGCTGTGGAAGCCATGAAAATTGTCAGTCGGTGATTGTCAAGCAAATAACTGCCTGTCTCACGGTAATTGACCGTTAATTAACAAACACATTTTGCATCTCATGGCTTCCACACACAGCCTACAAGCCACTGATGCAGACCTTTGGAACATCTACATAAAAAAAATCTAAATCAATCCATTTAATATAGCCTACACCATCACATTAAATCCATTATTCGTTTAAGGAGAGGTCTATAGAAGCATGATATGAAGAAATGTTTTATTTCAGAAGAACATAATGCCATAAGGCTGTGGGCTACACTAGTTCATTTAGCAGACAAGATTTGCTTAGAATTATGTGGCATTATCTTATACACTGCTCAAAAAAATAAAGGGAACACTTAAACAACACAATGTAACTCCAAGTCAATCACACCTCTGTGAATTCAAACTGTCCACTTAGGAAGCAACACTGATTGACAATACATTTCACATGCTGTTGTGCAAATGGAATAGACAACAGGTGGAAATTATAGGCAATTAGCAAGACACCCCCAATAAAGGAGTGGTTCTGCAGGTGGTGACCACAGACCACTTCTCCTTTCCTATGCTTCCTGGCTGATGTTTTGGTCACTTTTGAATGCTGGCGGTGCTTTCACTCTAGTGGTAGCATAAGATGGAGTCTACAACCCACACAAGTGGCTCAGGTAGTGCAGCTCATCCAGGATGGAACATCAATGCGAGCTGTGGCAAGAAGGTTTGCTGTGTCTGTCAGCGTAGTGTCCAGAGCATGGAGGCGCCACCAGGAGACAGGCCAGTACAGGAGACGTGGAGGAGGCCAACAACCCAGCAGCAGGACCGCTACCTCCGCCTTTGTGCAAGGAGGAGTAGGAGGAGCACTGCCAGAGCCCTGCAAAATGAACTCCAACAGGTCACAAATGTGCATGCGTCTGCTCAAACGGTCAGAACCAGACTCCATGAGGGTGGTACGAGGGCCCGATGTCCACAGGTGGGGGTTGTGCTTACAGCCCAACACCGTGCAGGACGTTTGGCATTTGCCAGAGAACACCAAGATTGGCAAATTCGCCACTGGCGCCCTGCGCTCTTCACAGATGAAAGCAGGTTCACACTGAGCACATGTGACAGACGTGACAGAGTCTGGAGAAGCCGTGGAGAACGTTCTGCTGCCTGCAACATCCTCCAGCATGACCGGTTTGGCGGTGGGTCAGTCATGGTGTGGGGTGGCATTTCTTTGGGGGGCCGCACAGCCCTCCATGTGCTCGCCAGAGGTAGCCTGACTGCCATTAGGTACTGAGATGAGATCCTCAGACCCCTTGAGATGAGATCCTCAGACCCCCCAGGCCAACTGCTGGTGCAGTTGGCCTGGGTTCCTCCTAATGCAAGACAATGCTAGACCTCATGTGGCTGGAGTGTGTCAGCAGTTCCTGCAAGAGCAAGGCATTGATGCTATGGACGGGCCTGCCCGTTCTCCAGACCTGAATCCAATTGAGCACATCTGGGGCATCATGTCTCGCTCCATCCACCAATGCCACGTTGCACCAGACTGTCCAGGAGTTGGCGGATGCTTTAGTCCAGGTCTGGGAGGAGATCCCTCAGGAGACCATCCGCCACCTCATCAGGAGCATGCCCAGGCGTTGTAGGGAGGTCATACAGGCACGTGGAGGCAACACACACTACTGAGCCTCATTTTGACTTGTTTTAAGGACATTACATCAAAGTTGGATCAGCCTGTAGTGTGGTTTTCCACTTTAATTTTGGGTTGATACATTTCATTTCCATTGATAATTTGTGTGATTTTGGTGTCAGCACATTCAACTGTGTAAAGAAAAAAGTATTTAATAAGAATATTTCATTCATTCAGATCTAGGATGTATTCTTTTAGTGTTCCCTTTATTTTTTTGAGCAGTTTAGTATGAAGAATACAACAGAACAACAGAACCTAGCTGAACAAAATAGAAAGGATATTTTCTCCAGTCGATTTGAGGGAGTGTGTCGAGCGGTTAACAAAAGAAACAGGTTATTATTATTATGCTTCATTTAGAGTTATTTATGACACTTTAGTTCTGATTTTTAATACATTCTAAGGCTGCATAATATGATCAATAACTTGAAATAAGTTGCATGAAAGACATGAGCTCTGCTTTGTTGTTTTTTTGCACAGTTTGCACACACTTCATCAGTCTCTCATTTACAATTTGACAAGTACTTGATAATGCCTCGAATTTCCCGGAGGCATCCCCTTTATGTGGCCTTAATGCCCCCTAAAAAACAGTTAGGCTCTACACCCCTTGTAAAGCAGATTGTGCTTGTTTTTATTTGGTAATTTGGCCACTTTAGTTGTGATACAAACCGTATTAAAACATATAGGCCTATGGGGATAGTTACATGAGTTGTGTGACTATGATTAGAAAAAGTCTCCAAAAAAGGCATACGCTGTTTTTTGCCTTACTACACAAGCTGGGAATCATTCACAAGTGATAATGTATCATTCACAAGTGATAATGTATCATTCACAAGTGATAATGTATCATTCACAGGTGATAATGTATCATTCACAAGTGATAATGTATCATTCACAAGTGATAATGTATCATTCACAAGTGATAATGTATCATTCACAAGTGATAGGCTAATATTGTCACTCATGAGACTATTCTTGATTTAATCTTGTCTTTTCATATACACGTGTGAAATTAGTTTTGATTTACAATGGACCACATCCTGCACCGGTCTCAAGAAAGGAGCAGGGGGGATACATGTCATCTATGCATTTATATAGCGAATGGAGGATGCTTTTCCCATGGTTCATTTTAATGCCAGCCAAGTAGGCTATACTCCTGTTGTAAATATAAGCAATGTGCTTAATATTAAGAAAGTTGAGAAATAATTATAGTAGGCCTAGCCAATAGAAAGCAGATGGGGATCTTCCGCTTTCTAATAGATTCCATCAAAACCTTGCACGCAATTTCACAGTCTACAGAAATGTGGCGCAACATGACCTCATGGGCTTCCATGAAGTGTTTGATTCAATTTTTAAATACATTTGCATTGATGTCAGAGTGATTAGAGGGACAATAGTGTGGAGTACCAGGCAGTTAGCAAGTTTGGTAGGCTAGTAAAAGACCATCAGCAGCATCAGAGCTTGAAGGAGCCCAATTACAGTGACTAAAACGGTCACGTGGAATTTGACTGCCGCCATGATTCGTGGCGGTAATACGGTCACCGTAACAGTCAACGTCGTTTTGACTAAAATATCATTAGGTCACATTTGAATAATGATTTTAGTGCGGTTGTCAAAATGACAAACAGTGGGCCATTTTAGTCATCACATTTGTATTGCATCATGAACCTATAGTCAACATAACATCACTGACTTCCATACATAGCCTTGTTCTACCAACATCTTTCTGCATGACATCCTATTCTCTTCCCAACCGCAGAAATATGACAAACATAAGAATTATCTTGCCATGTAAATTCAGCCTACATAGACATTGTACATTAAATACAGAACAGACACAAGTATTGGCAAAGTAGAATGGTTTGCACTTCAGTCACACAATTGTTAACAATGTTGACAGACGCCTCAGCCACATTGCTGTCCAAAAGTAGAACGGGAGCTAATGACTGTTTCGCCCAGTGATGTAGTCAAGTCACTAAACCTAGAGTCCGAATCAAGTCCCAAGTCCCCTGTGCACGAGTCCACGTCCGAGTCATGAGTCCATGGTTGAAGTCAGAGTCCTTGAATTCTGTGGTCCAGGTGCTCAAGTCGGAGTCACTGGGTCCCCATGAACTAATAACTAAGTTATTTACCCAGTAAGATAATGTTTATTGTAGTGGCAAGATGCATTTTTCAATAAATTGTTTGCTATCCCTTTTCCTTTCTGTGCCACCAAATGTTTGCATATAAGCTACTGGTAATGTTACCAGGGCCACGTTCAGTTGCAAGACAGTCTCAAACGTTGCAGATAGAAATCTATGAATAGCGCCAACATTATTCCTTAACATATTTTGTTCTACTTGAAAGTTTAAAAAAAGTTGCGTCCTGCTGAACTTGCCCAAGGTTGTTAGCCATAGCTAGCTAATGAAGTAAGATAACTGAACATGGTGTAGCCTGAACAAATGGTTTACGGTCCGGTCCGCGAGTAGCCTCACCTTAAAATGGCCCATGATATGCTTTATCAATGTAAAATCCTGCCAACAAAATGCTCAATAGAAAGAACAAAAATGCTGAACGGTAAGGGCTAGAATCAAGCCGTTTCTCTGACGAAAAGGATAGACTTGGCTACAGAACCTGGCTATGCAATGCAGTGGAGAAAGTGGGAGAGTTGAGCAAGACTACATATTCAAAGACAGCCTATTTTTCTATACTCAAGGGAAAGAAAAAAAAACATAGCTAAACTGTGGTTTTATCTTTAAAAACTCAATGCTGTTATTGTTTTTATTTCGTAAAGCAGCTTCTGTTTCTTAACCAAGGGTAGTTAACTAGAGAATGTTTTGCAACTAAATGTGGCTCCTAAACTAGAAGGCTGGTGACTGGTTAGCTACGGGAAAGCAAGAGTTGCCTGCGCGATGTGCCTCATTGCTTGCTCCCCCGCAGCTCACCAGCTGATGTAGGATGTACAAGTTCAGCGCATCCTTCCCACTGCTGTACAGAACTGTACTTCGCATCTGTACTGCTCATTTTAAATTGTGCTGCTAATATTAAAATTGTGCTGATCACTGAATCTTTTAAAAAATAAAATAAAAATGTCGAGTCCACTTTGAAGTGGTTCGAACCAGGGTATCTGTAGTGACGCCTCTAGCACTGAGATGCAGTGCCTTAGACCTCTGCGTCACTCAGGAGCCCCGAGATTGTTTTAGTTTGTAAACTAAAACAATCCATGTTCAAGTAAAAAGATTAACATGGCAATGAATAACGCAGCTGCAGCCCCAGTCCCGTCACATTCAGAAATAAAAACAAATGGTTTAGTATTTACTTTAAAAGCGCTGACGAAGGCCAAGAGAACAAGAAACACTTTTCAGTGAGAAAACAGAAATCCCCCCCCCATCCAAAAAAATACTTCCGTTTTCAAAGATGTAACCTACGATGCAAAACGCAGTCATTTTATTAAGGAGAACCTAAACTAGTTAGAAAATCAACTATATACTTTAAAATGTCTAAATATCGCATTTATTACACTTTCCTTTTCCGCATAATCAAATGGCCTATTTAGAACGGAAGTATGGGTATTCGGACATTACCAATATTTTTGTTGACTAAATTGCCACTTGTAGTAACCCACTGCACTAGAGCTACAGAGCCACAGGAGAACCCTGTAAGTAGCTCAGAGGAGGGTCATAGGATTACAGCCTAGTGACGACAAGAGCTGGAATGTGGTTGCCTTTTTCCCAAGGGTTAGCTAGCTAACTACAATCTCAGTTGACAGGGTCCATTACAGTAAATACATTTGTAAAAGACTCACGCCATAAATACGCATGTTTCCCGTTATACATCAGACCTGCCGTAAAACTGCATGAGTGAACGAGCATTAAAACTCTGCCCGGGAAACTCAGTCACCTTATGGTGACAATAATGCCCTTTATTTGCTGTATAATTTGGAACTATTGGCACTAGGCCACAGCATGCAAAAGAAGGATCGTTGTTCAATATTTAGTTTATCAACAGATTGTGTTTATATGTCCTGCTTTTGTTTAGGCTCTAAGATTAAATAGGCAACGATGTCGCGCTCCTATCTCCCAGCAATACTGTGACCTACCCATACTGTTAAATAGTTTGAATAAGCTACGGGTCTATTTACTGTATTAGCAGAATGTTTTAATCTTTAGCTGCACCTGGAAAAGGATGGTCAATTTCTGAAAGAGAAAACAATGGCAAATTGTTGTGGACTTGTCCATGACAAAAAAAAAAATTGAATTCAAACATTCAGCGGACTTTTCTCCCCAAACCGAAATATGATGGACTGAGCGCGAATTCTGAAACATTGTAGGGCAGGCAAATAAAATACAAAATGCAATTACACTAGAAAATTATTTGTATGTCTAATTATAAGATTCCTATGTGTAATTGTTTGTTCTCTTCTCAGTAAACAGCAAATTGTTGCATTCTTGTTAATACCTTTCCCTGTTAATTATTATGGATGCTTTTCATAATTTCCCCCATTTGCACAAGATACTTACTTGCAATATTGCAGCAACTCGCAGATGTGCGTACGCATGGTCTAAAGTCTGCAGGGAGGTGAGCACATTCTCAAGTTGAGTTACATTTTTATAAATGCCAACTTGTGTTAAAACTGGCACATGGTTTAGAAATGAGGCACCTTGCAATTTCAGAAACATTTCATACTCATTCAAGTAGCAGCAGGTGAAGATGGCTAAGGCCCATAAAAATTCAGTTCAAACAGGTAAAGTTCAAACACCCCAAAAGTACAAAGACGTCCATTTTCAAGTTAAACGGTTTCTTACTTCAATGTGGAAAAGGGTTCAACGGTTATGTGCCCTCGACAAGACATCGAAGTTCAAAGGCATCTGCTTCCCTTTCAGGAGAAAGGTAGTTCCTGTAACTGTGCAAGACACAATATCCCTGGTCTGGGACTCCAGTACTGTCCAAGATCAACAGGAGGGAATATAACCAAGACGAGTAACCTGTTATCAACCACAAGAACTTGTGCACACACTAGCAGGGCCTATAGCAGGGGTATTCCCATCTTACCCTAGGACAGGGATCATCAACTAGATTCAGCCCCGTGCCGGAACATAATGACAAATTATTTGTAGACTGCAAATTGACCACAAGAAGCCCAAACAGATATGTTTGACCAAAACATGAATCAATAAAACACAAGTAGGCTACACAAACAAGTGCACACAAAAAAAAATCATTACTCAAATTGGTCTTATGGGCCAATAGTATCGGTCTACAGCCCTAAGAATCACTTTGAGGACAATGCAACTTCCACTGAACTCGTTGACTCACAGTGAGATCACTGGGGAATTTGTTTGGCAACTCAAGAAAATGTACAGAATTTGACTGAAAGACACCTGAAGTCAGCGGTTTTATGAAAAGCAGCCGTGGTCAATGCGTCTGAATCCTCCCTCCCTCATTCTCCAGTGGTGCAGACTGTAGGGAAAGCATGACCTCAGAGAAGTGCAGAGCAGAACTGGGCAGGTAGCCAGCTGAGCCCCTTTACTGTGCAGGAGCCTCAGCCTTCACAACACAGACCAGTGGGCAGCAGGTCCCATGCAGCTATAAAGCAGCTAGACTCCGGGAGAGATGACACACACTAATAGACACACAATAGATTGGGATGGAACGATCACTGGGAGACCCAGAGAGACTTTTGAGGCAGAGTTGAGGAGGGGTCTGCAGTGTGTGCCAACTGTCAAAACAGCACACCAAATTGTAAGAGGAGAGCAGGGGAGGAAGAGATCGATAGTAGGTTAGGGTTGGTTAGTAGAGAGTGATATAAAGAGAACGGGAGAGAGAAGTGTGAACATCAATGCAGTGTCACTCTCCCTAAAGCTCAGCTAGAAAGCCTGCGAGGACAGGACAGGCACACAGCTCCTCTAGTTCAGCGTCGGTCTGTCTGTCCATGAGCTAGAACACCCACACTGCATCACTTTCAGTTCCCCATTCTTGCGCATCTCCTCTCCAGGTGTCATGGGGTGAGGTTGTCTGCTAAATGCCAAACACTGACCTTAGAATCCAGTACAGCTGAGTAGAGAGGGGTTACCAAGAGACCCAGACACCATCAATCACACAGCTTCAAATAAAGCAGTGCAACCCAACACCAAAACCCAGCTCATTTGTCAACACGTCTCAATACTTTTGTTTAGAATAACAGTTGCTACGAGAAGGGAGGCGTAGATGCATACTTATTGAACTTGTATTGAGAAAATACGTGGTCAAGTGGGGGCTATGTTATGGCTGATACTGTTTACAGCTGATAATTCCCCTAAATACTTACAGTACATGATGACTCAAACACAACGCAATACCAGTTCCTGTAATTATCCATCAGGGCTAATCGAAATCACTCAGCTGATGTGATACCCATCCACTGAGGAACAAGAGGGGGGCCAAGTTGCCTCAGGGCACATATAATGAACTGGAAAAACATGCATTTTGGCTGTGGAAGAGGAGAGAGACACTCAGGGAAAACTTTGAATAATAAACACAAGCATCAACTCAGAACGACTCCAGGCTAGTTTGTTTCGCTTTTTGTACATTTCTAATCGTGTTCAAAATGGCATCAGATGATGATGCTCATCGTTTCCCCACGTAGAGTAATTTTTGTGTAACCGGTCATACTAATGGATCAGTGATGCACTATACCACATCGTCCATTTTCAGATTAAGCCAAGCATATAGCCAAGTCCTACAGGACATTCCGTCTACAATATTAACAAACTAGTCATTTGGAGTATTAATGTTTTTTTTCACTCAAAATAAACTACTTCATCATCTCAAATAAACATTTAAGCCTCTCCATATCCTCTTATGCTCAAATAAAGTTCATACAATAAAAAAGGAGGAATCAAGTACCTCACATTACTTTGATCTTCTCACAGATCTGTCCATCCAAGACTTCAAAACGCCTTGTAAACAACATGCTGAGCAATGTTGCACCTGGGCCTGCTAGTCACATATCTCCCGCTTCAATGAATGCAGCCAGCACACGCTACTGTACTATAGAAGTAACAAAGCTGGGCCTACGCAACACATACATTAATCCTGTAGGTCATTAATTTAAAGTGGCAGAAAACAACTTTCAGACAACCAGATCACCCAAGGTGAGGTTCAATTGTTGTACTGATGGGGGTCTTATCAAAACTAACCGAGATGATAATATATTTTGAACATACTCTGCGGTGGGTGGAGTTACAGACATTGATAAAGAGAAAAGGGGGAATCCTAGCCTGTGTGGTTGGTTCATAGTTAACGCACAATGGACTACCGTCTCCCATAAACGAACCAGCCAGTCAAACTGAACAAGCTGCAAGTCGCTGGGATTTCCCGCAAACATATTTGACATTCAAATGAAATGTAAAAGGAAAAAGTATAATCTACCAACGTTGTTCTCCGATTCAACAGTGAACCTATTTGAAAGTAAAATGAAAGATGTTATGATCCTCAATAATAAAATATGAAAAGTGTAAAAAATAAACAGAAAAATCAGTATTCAAGCTGTTCAGCAGTTCAAACCATACAAATAGATCCACAATTATAATGCTACTTTCACTTCCTGACAGGGAGGTTAACAAAATTCCAATTAGATAAGAGAAAGTTGAATTTCACAATTGTGCTCTTGAACAGAGAAGGATTACATGTCACGTTAGTAGAGAGGACACAACCGCTGTTAAAGGACAATGGATCTCATCCTTTCACAGAATCAAATATCGTTAAAAATAGTTTTTAAATCTGAGTACTTCACCTCCAAAGTGTTATGAATTTCCCACCAGCCCAGCAACAAGATAAGTTATCGGTGCGCTGTCCTCATGTACGTCCGTCAAGTTTGTAGTGCAGTGGCGCACAAAACAGTCCTTCCCACTCCTTTCTCTGAGCACCACCTCTCCCACCTCCTGCCGCGGTTTATTAAAGGGCCAGTAACAATTTATATGCTGAGTCAAAAAGGAATAGCTGTGTACACGTTTTGACTAATTACATCTTACTTGATAGATTAAGTTGGCTTCTTTTTCATTTGTGAAGTTTCACATTCAGTTTCTACAAGTCATCATCTTCATAATCACCATCATCATCATTATCACCATCATAATGATCATATGAAAGGTGCAATATGCAGAAATCGATCTGCTATTTCCTGGTCACAAAAATTCTAAAAGTTCCCCTAATTTCAGTTTATGTGACAAAACAAGAAGTCATTGTGTACCTCCTAAACCATAACTAAAAATATTGTCTTTTCAGCTGTTTGAAGCTGGTGTACAAAATACAAAAATGATACTTAAGCACGGGAAGCATAGAAATAGTGCAAATAGAACAGATCTACCACTTCTTAGACTTGCTTTCAATGAGAATGACAGATATATAACTCACATTTCTATGTGAATTTGGTGGGTTTGCCTAAAAAGGTGCATATTGCAGCTTTAACACAGTATAAAACAGTAACTTAGAGAAAGCAGGCGACAACAACACTTTGTAGTTTTTTTAATATTTTTTTTATTTCGGCAATAATGTATTTTTGTCATCATCAGATTCAGATCAGGTCACCTCAATGTCATGCCCAGAGCCAGCAAAGCATTAGGGTGCCTTCAAATTATTTTATTTTTCTCATCATAGTATCATAAAGAATATATTTCATCACACAGAATACATACTCAGTATATTACAATAAATCCTGGTAGATACTAAAGGTTTCCCATTTGGAATGCACACTGTCATTCTGAAGGTCCCACAGTCAGCTCCACCACTGTGTCTAGTAACTGGTTGAAATGGCTTTTCCAGTGGCACGGTATGAGATCATGATAACATAAAGATATTCTGAGAGAATATTGATCATCTCTGGGAAGGCTTGATATCACCAAAGCTATTACTGTTCTATTGTTCCATAACCTTCTGTCAAATCAATCAGCATCATTCGTTTAAATCAATCGTACGTGAATGATAAAAAATAAAAAATAAAAAACATTTGGTGGACATAAGAGGAAAACACTAAAGCAAAAACAAAATGTGGCACTGTTGGTTTAATCAATTTTTATATTGAAATAATTACTTTTTCATGTTGGACACTGAAAAACATATATCATCTTAATAAGCCACACCCATAGTGATGGAATGTTTTAGCTGTTCTCTATCAATTTTTTTTATAGAAATCGTTCGAGCCCTGGATGCTGATTGGCTGAAAGCCGTGGTATATGAGACAATATAACATTGGCAGGATGCATGATGCAAATCTACTTGTTTACAGTTCTAACCATATGTATGTGACAAATAAAATTTGATTTGATTTGATTTGATTTAATTATGTTGGTAACCAGTTTATAATAGCTATAAGGCACCTCGGGGGTTAATGGTGTATTGCCAATATATCACGGCTATGGGCTGTATCCAGGCACTCCGTGTTGCGTTGTGCGCAAGAACAGCCCTTAGCCATGGTATATTGACCATATATCACACCCCCTCATGCTTTATTGCTTAAATATCCCACCTCTCCTTTTGGTCCCTCGCCCAGTCGATAACATCATCAGGGATCATTAGATATCATAATAGGCCAATTAGGGGTCCAGGATTTTATGGCTGGCTCTTGAAGTCGGGGTCCGTCAGAACTTCAATGGGACGGTGCCTAAATACAATGCTTTGATAGTGGTACCAATACCCCTCTACCCAGGGGGCCCAGGGATTTATGATTACTTCCTTGTGTGCCCCCTTGTGTTATCTAATCAAACATGGACTGTGTGTGTGTGTGTGCATGCGTAGGGGGTACAGGGACTTTAATGACCCAGAGGGAGGGGACCTGTAATTTCTTAAGTAGAACACATCTCACCCAGATTGTTCCACATGCTGTCAATTACCCCAAAAGGGTCTGGAAAAGCAATAACCTGGCTAATTAATTTATAATGGGCAGATTTAGCCAAAAAAGGAAACACTTGTGGACAGCTGTTTCACAGGACACGTGCAACTACAGCATGTTGTAAAAAATACATACAATTCAGAGAGAAGCAGCAAAATAGTAAATATATTTCAATTTCTGTGATTTGTAAAAGCAACTTTTTCCCTCTTATGGGGAGTCTCTTAGTTCCCACAGTAGTTCTGTCAGAAGCCACAGCCTACAATCTGGTCCATGTGTCCCAACTCCCCCAGCCAGGCATTAGGAGAAGGAGAGCCCTATTCAATCATGGAGGATCGCTTTATGAAAAGTCACCAAGCCACAGATGGAAATGAGTGAAGTAGTCCCAAACTGGTTACCCATGATTAAACAGGCCCTGCTTTTCATCTTCCAAAGTCCTTTGAACTTTGCTTCTGTCAATATCTTTTAATGTCCTTTCCAGGCTGTATGTCTGTCTCTGAGGCTCAGAGAGGCTCTGTGAAGCTTTTCAGTACCTCTGAGGAGTCCCCTAACCCCAGTTAATGGGTATAGCCTCCTGCCTCTATCCCCCGTCTCTACCGTCAAGAGATATGTTTTCAACAAAAGGATTAACCAAGGGTGTAGGCCAGCCCATTCCAATCCCTGTACTATATCTTCTCTATCCTCTGTCCTAACCAATCATATCCCTGGCTTGGACATTTTAGTAGGTTAGTGCTGGATCAGGTTGACTGGGATCACATTAGCTTCAACACCATCTGACACACATCCTCTACAAACAACATTATGGCACAGTCTGAGTCTGCCTGTGTCTACGACTCGGACAGAGGGATGGGGTTTGGACAGTCTGCTTAAAATAGTGATGAGCTGATGAATGATTTACTGTCATTGATGTTTTTCAACTCCCTCCTCTCATTGAGATCATTGAGTTATGTAATTTCCCCTCATTACTCTCTCGCGCTCTCTCTCTCTCTCTCTCGTTTCACTGTAGCCTCTGTGTTACTCTGTTTGGCTTGGCTAGCTGGTTACAGTGGGATTGGGGTGAGAAAACAGGGAGGGAGAGAGAGCAGGAAAAAACAAGAGAAAGTGAAAGTATTTCTTTGAGCACTAAGGCTTGCTGACAGACCATACCAAGCCAGGCCATAAATAAGGTACTGTAATAAGGCTCTGTGTTCCTTCACCTTGATAAAGCGGTCCGAGTGGAGCAGAGTGGACTGGGCAAGGTCAGGAGGGGACAGCTGTAGCCATGTAAAATCATTTCACAGGCCTATTGATACGATGTATCACTACCCGTTAACCATACACACAGACAGCACCTACACACTGATGAAAGGCAGGTGGGTCACACAAACACTGACTTCATCCTCCTCAGTGTTCCTCTGAAGTGTTGGATATTCCTATGTGAAAGACTTGTGGGCCGTTATAGGGAAACAATCTTAGATAATCATTGTAGCAAATGAGCTATTATTAGTTATAATTTCATGTGATGTTCCTACTCAACACATTCACTGTTTACTAAAAACATTGTCTCAGCGTATGTTACCATGGTTACAGTCATACAATTTAATTTCACTCTGCATTCACATCAACACCATTCCTCCATACCCTTTAAAGTATCCATACCATTATTGAACATTTATTTATTTAGAGAAAAAAACAGTGATCATAGACTACATGACCAAAAGTATATGGACACCTCCTCATCGAACAGCTCATTCCAAAATCATGGGCATTAATACGAGTTGGTCCCCCCCCCCCCCCCCCCCCCCCCCCCCCTTGCTATATATAACAGCCTCCCCTCTTCTGGGAAGGCTTTCCACTAGATGTTGGAACATTGCTGCGGGGGCTTCCATTCAGCCACAAGAGCATTAATGAGGTAAAACACTGATGTTGGGCGATTAGGCCGGGCTCGCAGTCGGCATTCCAATTCACCCCAACGGTGTTTGATGGGGTTGAGGTCAGGGCTCTGTGCTGGCCAGTCAAGTTCTTCCACACCAATCTCAACAAACCATTTCTGTATGGATATCGCTTTGTGCACGGGCGCATTGTCATGCTGAAACAGGAAAGGGCCTTCCCCAAACTGTTGTCACAAAGTTGGAAGCACAGAATAATCTAGAATGTATGTAAGCTGTAGCTTTAAGATTTTCCTTCACTGGACGGGGGCCTAGCCCGAACCATGAAAAACAGCCCAAGACCATTATTCCTCCTCCACCAAACTTTACAGTTGGCACTATGCATTGGGGAAGGTAGTGTTCTCCTGGCAGCCACCAAACCCAGATTAGTCCGTCAGACTGCCAGATGGTGAAGCGTGATTCATCCGTCCAGAGAACGCGTTTTCACTGCCCCAGACTCCAATGGCGACGAGCTTTACACCACTCAAGTCAACGCTTGGCATTGCGTATGGTGATCTTAGGCTTGTGTGCGGCTGCTCAGCCATGGAAATCCATTTCATGAAGCTCCCGACGAAGAGTTTTTGTGCTGACGTTGTTTCCAGAGGCAGTTTGACACTCGGATGTAAGTGTTGCAATTGAGAATAGACCATCTTTACACGCTACACACGTCATCACTCAGTGGTCCCATTCTGTGAGCTTGTATTGCCTACCACTTCACAGCTGAGACGTTGTTGCTCCTAGATGTTTCCATTTCACAATAACAGCACTTTCAGTTGACCGGGGCAGCTCTAGCAGGGCAGACATTTTAGGAACTGGCTTGTTGACTTTGAACGTTCACTTTGAACGTCACTGAACTCTTCAGTAAGGCCATTCTACTGCCAATGTTTGTCTATGGAGATTGCATGGCCATGTGCCTCATTTTATAAACTGGTCAGCAACGGGTGTGGCTGATATAGCTGAATCCACTAATTTGAAGACGGTCCACATACTTTTGTATATATAATGTATATCCCTTCAGATTCTGTATAATGATAGGCTTATTTTGCGTACAGTGAAAACACCCCACAGAGAAAAAAGCAGATGAGAATTTTGGAATTATGATAAAACTGTGACTTTACCAACACTGAGTCTGTACTTGTATGTCTATGTGCCCTGAGTCTGTGCTTGTAGGTGTATATACATTACAGGTCAAAGGTTTGGACACACCTACTCATTCAAGTTTTTACTATTTTCTACATTGTAGAATAATAGTGAAGACATCAAAACTATGAAATAACACAATAGAATCATGTACTAACCAAAAAGTGTTAAAAACATTTAAATATATTTTATATTTGAGATTCTTCAAAGTAGCCACCCTTTGCCTTGATGACAGCTTTGCACTCTCTTGGCATTCTCTCAACCAGCTTCACCACGAATGCATTTCATTGAACAGGTGTGCCTTGATTGTGGAATTTCTTTCCTTCTTAATGCATTTGAGCCAATCAGTTGTGTTGTGACAAGGTAGGGTTGGTATACAGAATATAGCCCCATTGGATAAAAGACCAAGTTTCTATATTGGCAAGAACAGCTTAAGTAAGCAAAAGAGAAACAACAGTCCATCATTATTATAAGACATGAAGGTCAGTATATCCAGAAAATCTGAAAAACTTTTAAAGTTTCTTCAAGTGCAGTCGCAAAAACCATCAAGCGCTACGATAAAACTGGCTCTCATGAGGTCCGCCACAGGAAAGGAAGACCCAGAGTTACCTCTACTGCAGAGGATAATTTCATTAGAGTTAATTGCACCTCAGATTGCAGACCAAATAAATGCTTCACAGAGTTCAAGTAACAGACACATCTCAACATTAACTGTTCAGAGGAGACTGTGTGAATCAGGCCTTCATGGTCGAATTGGAGGAAAGAAACCACTACTAAAGGACACTAATAAAAAGAAGCGACTTGCTTGGGTCAAGAACCACGAGCAATGGACATTAGACCGATGGAAATCTGTCCTTTGGTCTGATGAGTCCAAATTTTAGATTTTTGGTTCCAACTGCCGTTTCTTTGTGAAACGTAGAGTAGGTGAATGGATGATCTCTGCATGTGTGGTTCCTACCGTGAAGCATGGAGGAGGAGGTGTGATGGTGTGAGGGTGCTTTACTGGTGACACTGTCAGGGATTTATGTAGAATTCAAGGCACACTTAACCAGCATGGCTACCACAGCATTCTGCAACAATACGCCATCCAATCTGGTTTGGGCTAAGTGGAACTATCATTTGTTTTTCAACAGGACAATGACTCAACACACCTCCAGGCTGTGTAAGGACTATTTGACCAAGGAGAGTGATGGAGTGCTGCATCAGATGACCTGGCCTCCACAATCAACCAACCTCAACCCAATTGAGATGGTTTGGGATGAGTTGGACCACAGAATGACGGAAAAGCAGCCAACAAGTGCTCAGCATATGTGGGAACTCCTTCAAAACTGTTGGAAAAGCATTCCTCAGGAAGCTGGTTGAAAGAATGCAAAGAGTGTGCAAAGCTGTCATCAAGGCAAAGGTTGGCTACTTTGAAGAATCTTAAATATAAAACTATTTTGATTTGTTTGGTTACTACATGATTCCATATGTGTTATTTCATCATTTTGATGTCTTCACTATTATTCTGTAATGTAGAAAATGTAAAATAAAGAAAACTCTTGAATGAGTAGGTGTGTCCAAAATGTTTACCTGTACTGTATATATACAGGTAAATGCCAAAATAAAGGTAACACCAGCATAAAGTGTCTTAAGGGTGTTGGGCCACCACGATCCCCAAGAACAGCTTCAATGTGCCTTGGCATAGATTCTACTATCGGAGGGATTCGACACCATTCTTTCATGAGAAATTCCATAATTTGGTGTTTTGTTGATGGTGGTGAAAAACGCTGTCTCATGCGCCACTCCAGAATCTCCCATAAGTGACTGAGATGGCCATGGCATATGGTTTGCACTGTTTTCACGCTCATCAAACCATTCAGTGACCACTCATGCCCTGTGGATGGGGGCATTGTCATCCTATAGGGGCATAACCATGGTAGCCAAAATAATGGCTGCCCAGCATTTTTATACATGACCCTAAGCATGATGGGATGTTAATTGTTTAATTAACACAAGAACCACACCTGTGTGGAAGCATGCTGCTTTCAATATACTTTGTATCCCTCGTTCACTTGTGTTTCCATGATTTTGGCAGTTACCTATATGTGAAGTGCCCTTTCAGCTTGGCATGGAGGGCAGGCACCAGTGCCTACCTACCCTCCCTCTTCTTCTCCTGGGCATCCTGTACAGTCTCTTGTATCCATACACACAGTGGATGCTTTGTATAAAGCTTATGTTGAAGAACTGTTATCATGAATTATCACATGTTAGCACAGACAATAGTCCCCTATTCAGATAGGACTCACAGTCAGTCACACCTGCATTGTGCATTTCATCATCATCATCATCATCATCATCATCATCACCATCATCGTCGTTACACAACGTGAGAGAAAGAGGTGAATCCATTCCATGACATCATCTCTTGGCGCCGACTCAAAGGCTTCTTGCCCGCAATTATGATGTCACTAACAGAGAGTAGCACCTGATCCAAGTGAGAGACCTGCAAATGTGCCTATTCTCTGTCTGTTTTTCAAAATGGCCCCCGTGTCTGAGCCTGCTCCTGTCTGTGTGACCCCGCATGTAGGAACCATTGAACTCAAAGAACACTCTAGGGTGTGTTTTTATCATGACACATTATATTATACATCATTACACATTCACTGTTAACGCTTAACGCTGTCTCAGTGTATTTTACCAGGGTTACACTCATACAATTTCAAGGCCCCTCTCCATTCATATCAATCCCTCCCCTATTTGTCTACCCCCCCACTACTTACATCCCTTCCCATCCTTTACAGTATCCATACAGTACCAGGAAACCCATTGAAAAATAATTTATTTTGGAAATGTACCGTGATCATATATCCATTCAGATTCTGTATAATGATAGGCTTATTTTGCGTACAGTGAAAACACCCCACAGAGAAAAAAGCAGATGAGAATTTTGGAATTATGATAAAACTGTGACTTTACCAACACTGAGTCTGTACTTGTATGTATGTGACTTTTCAGCTGGCCATGGAGGGCAGGCACCAGGTGGGCAGTGCCTACCTGCCCTCCCTCTTCTTCTCCTGGGAATCCTGTACAGTCTCTTGTATCCATACACACAGTGGATAATGCTAATGTTGAAGAAGTGTTATCATCAATAATCACACATCAGCACAGACAATAGTCTCATATTCAAATAGGACTTACAGTCAGTCACACCTGCATTGTGCCTTTCGCTCATCATCA
The DNA here is from genome assembly GCF_013265735.2 of Oncorhynchus mykiss. NCBI lineage: Eukaryota > Metazoa > Chordata > Actinopteri > Salmoniformes > Salmonidae > Oncorhynchus > Oncorhynchus mykiss. Next base: position 25,356,599 of record NC_048584.1, on the reverse strand, counting down.
TCTTCATCCTCATCATCATCATTGTTACACAACGTGAGAGAGAGAGAGAGGAGAATCCATTCCATGACATCTCTTTGCGCGAGCTCAAAGACTTCCCATGATGATGTCACTGACAGAGAGCAGCACCTGAGCCAAATGAGAGAGATCCCAAAGGGCCTGGAGATGAAGAGCTCCAGAAACTGCTTCTCCAATAGAAATCCCCGATCACGTTTGTCGGCGATGTCATGGCGACGTTAGCTAGCTATGCTCACGTGCGGGCCGTCAAATCAGAAACACTCCTTCGATATAAAGTCGTTTTTTGACTAAAATAAAAAAAAGTGTCAGTATCACTTTCACAGGGTGGGAGTAATGACATGTTAAGACCTTGCCTTGAATCTACTCTTGGTTTGAAAACTCTGTGGAGACCAGCGGAACTGTCTATTTTCTGTCTGTTTTTAAAAATGGCCCCAGTGTCTGAGCCTGCTACTCTCTGTGAGCCCGCATGTAGGAACCATTGAACTCCAAGAACACTTAAGATGCTGGCTGTGTTTTTATAACTTCCACTCTTTATAGTTTGATGTGGAAGCGGGACAATGTCACTGTCTGATGTTGTTGTTGTGGGCCACTGGGCATGTGCGGTGGCGGTGTGTTGATGAGGGTTGTGAGTGAGTCGTGACTCCACAGGGTAGGTTAGATCATCAGGGTAGGTAGAGCTTTTAGATGTCTTCCCACCCACCACCTGTCAGATCAAGGGAAGGCTCATAGTGGCTGATGAGCCCCTGTAGTAGTAATAACATTTGGGATGTGCACTATTTATTTATGTAGGGAATTGGTTGTCATTTGTGCCGCAGACCCTGGTAAGGTCCCATTCAGCAGTCTGTATTCTTAAGTGGTGTCAGATCTCACAATAACTATGTTATAATTAGGGATTAACACAGGAATCCAGGATCCCAGGATTTCCTGACCAAGCTCTTTCCCGATTCTCGAGAAGGAAAATTACGATCACTGGAACAATAATATATAATTTCTTTGGAAGAATACAAAATACTCATGTGCGAATATCTGCATGAAATGGATTTTAACTATCTAACTTCATTCACACATTAGTCTAGGGATCACAACACAAGCAGCCTACCAATTTAGTCTACTCAACACAAGTCCCCAATAAATGCCTTTTCATTTTTAACGGGCATTGTTGACTATCATGAAACTGTAGCAGGCTACACGCGACCTCTCAATGTAGTTATGGTAGGCAGTCTCCATCTCACATTCACAAATCTCCTAACTTTAGCTGTGTGGCACTGGCAGAAGCTCCAAAATATAAACTGCTTCTCACTGTTAACAAAACGACTGATACATTGTGTCTGCAATAGCGCTCAAGAGGAAATAGACACTTGCAACGTTATCCCATGATGTTACACTAACAAAAGCGAGGTCACGGGCTTTAGAGTCAGATTTGCGGGCAATTTATAAACTGCGGGTCCGTCCATGGTGCTGAATCTCCGCCGCTATTGCGGCCATTTGCTTATCTGTTTGTTTAGTGCAGCATCAGATATGTTCCCTGAGACCAAGTCACCACAATAAGCAGATTACCATGAAGTAAAAACAGCCACAACCTTCCTGCAATCCACTGATAGCCAGGTGCAAGGGGAGAGGGAAGGAACAACAAGCTGGCTGAAATATTTCAGTAAATGGTAGGCTAAAATGAATATAATTTTCACTAGGCTGTATAAGCTCATAACATTTTTACCAGTAGGCCAACAGTGCTGCATTGGCCTATATTACAACTAAAATACAGTGTCAAACAGTATGTGGAACCTTTAGAATTACCTGGATAAATTGGTCATTCATCTAAGTCACGGCAATAGACAAACACTGTGTGCTTAATCTAATAGCATACCAATTATTGTACTTTTCTTGTCGATATTGAGTACATCATGTAAACTTTCACAGTGTAGGTTGGAAAAAAGTATGTGAACCCCTAGGCTAATGACTTCTCCAAAAGCTAATTGGATTCAGGAGTCAGCTAACCTGGAGTCCAATCAATGAGACGAGATTGGAGATGTTGGTTAGAGCTGCCCTGCCCTATAAAAAACACTCTCAAAATGTGAGTTTGCTATTCACAAGAAGCATTGCCTGATGTGAACCATGCCTTGAACAAAAGAGATCTCAGAAGACATAAGATTAAGAATTGTTGACTTACATAAAGCTGGAAAGGGTTGCAAAAGTATCTCTAAAAGCCTTGACGTTCATCAGTTCACGGTAAGACAAATTGTCTATAAATGGAGAAAGTTCCGCATTGTTGCTACTCTCCCTATGAGTAGCCGTCCTGCAAATATGACTGCAAGAGCACAGCGCAGAATGCTCAATGAGGTTAAGAATAATTCTAGTGTCAGCTAAAGACTTACAGAAGTCTCTGGAACATGCTAACATCTCTGTTGACGAGTCTACAATACATATAACACCAAACAAGAATGTGTTCATGGGAGGACACCACGAAACAAGCCACTGCTGTCCAAAAAAAAACATTGCTGAACGTCTGAAGTTCGCAAAAGAGCACCTAGATGTTCCACAGCGCTACTGGCAAAATATTCTGTGGACATAAGAAACTAAAGTTGAGTTGTTTGGAAGGAACACACAAAACTATGTGTGGAGAAAAAAAGGCACAGCACACCAACATCAAAACCTCATCCCAACTGTAAAGTATGGTGGAGGGAGCATCAGGGTTTGGGGCTGCTTTGCTGCCTCAGAGCCTGGACAACTTGCTATCATCAACAGAAAAATGAATTCCCAAGTTTATCAAGACATTTTGCAGGAGATTGTAAGGCTATTTGTCCGCCAATTGAAGCTCAACATAAGTTGGGTGATGCAACAGGACAACGACCCAAAACACAGAAGTAAATCAACAACAGAATGGCTTCAACAGAGGAAAATAAGCCTTCTGGAGTGGCACAGTCAGAGTCCTGACCTCAACCTGATTGAGATGATGTGGCATGACCTCAAGAGAGCGGTTCACACCAGACATCCCAAGAATATTGCTGAACTGAAACAGTTTTGTGAAGAGGAATGGTCCAAGATGTCTTCTGACCGTTGTGCAGGTCTGATCCGCAACTACAGAAAACGTTTGGTTGGGTTTATTGTTGCCAAAGGATTTGAATGTTTACACGGTGTGTTCAATAAAGGCATGAACACAAGTAATTGTTTGTGTGTTATTAGTTTAAGCAGGCTGTGTTTGTCTATTGTTGTGATTTAGATGAAGATCAGATCAAATGTTAAGACCAATTTATGCAGAAATCCAGGTCATTCCAAAGGGTTCACATACATAGTGTATTGACTGAGAACTTGTTTAATTGCGACAAATACAACAAGTAACTGTTAGATTCCTGTGTATATTTATCCATTTACAGTGGTATAACTCCGTCAGATTTTTTTTGCTGGTAATATATGCTTTAAAATAGCATTTCTGGTTTGAACGGGAATAACAGGATTCCCGGGAAGGGCTTGTAATTTTGTCGGGAAGGAAAAGTGGTAGATTTTACGGAAAATATTAATCCCTAGTTATAATCAATCAATGCATGTCTGATACACTAAAGGACATTGAAAAACAAAACTTGAAGACCAACCTGAACATTTTCTCTTTAGACATATAGTACATTTCACTTCCTTTCCCATCTCCTCCCTGGCCAGGTGACCGGCCCTTGTATAGTACGTACAGCACAGAGGCACAGAGATGTGACTTGCCTGTGACATCGAAATGCTGTCAGACTCAATTGTGCATGCGCTATAGGCTATGCCACGCCAGAGAGCTGATTCCAAGGAGGGTCGTGGTCCATAGATCTTTGGGCAGAGGTCACTAACATGTCTCACATGAAGACAGAAACTTCCTTTGGCCAAATTGGACAGGCCCCGGCATCTCAAAACCGCCAGAATAATGGTGGGCTCATTTCAGCCTCAATTTCCCATCTCCTCGTTTTTCACTTTCATCACTTTGTCCTTTCTATACCCTGTGCCTCTCTCTATCATTCAAATTCGCTAGTATGGCTCCATTTTGGGATCCCACTTGGTGCTTGTTATCCGAGTGTGGATCGACGCCATGACACTTTTATCGTCTTCTAGATATTTTTTTACAAGAATATCTTGACTTTTTACAGAACCTAACTAGATTATTCTCTTGTTGAATGTGTGTAGAAGTGTAACAATGAAAAATAAAAATAAATAATATATTTTTTTAAACTCATGCAACTTGATCAAGCAGCAACACTAACAGAAAAGCGAATAGATACTATCATGTTCTAAGGAGCTGTCTCAGTAGCTGTCGTGATTAAAAAATGAAAATAAAACTATACCAGCACACGCACACAAGAGGAAAAAAGTACTGAAAGAAAGTATGTAACTTCTGTCCTGTCTGTATACAGTATGTTCGTTAAAACATAACTCAGCAATAAAAAGAAAATAGAAATACAAGCAAGAATTGTTTTGAATAACACCAGCCATGACAGAAACCAAAATGAAAATGATAGACTTTGAGGGTTTGTTTGTTGTGTGTTTTGTGTTTACTCTCTAAACAAACACACATTGGGCGGCGGGGTGGGCTTTGTTTTCAGAAGGGAGCACGGATCCCTCTCTTTGCATCAAACGAAGGAAGAGAACCCGGCAATTGGGGCCCGAGATCCAGGGGCGGGGCTGGGGCTGCTGGGGGGCCAGTAGGACAGGGTGTTGGAATGGCTGGAGGGGGTGGAGGTGGAGAGCTGCTGAGAGGGGGTGGGAGTCCGGCTGCCTTTAGGCCTGAAGAGACTACCTTGGCCCTGGGGTGGGAGGCCCTGGGGTTGGCCCTGGGCTTGACCCTGGGTCTGGAGCTTAAGCGGAGGGGTGGTGGAGGTGAGCTGGGGTGGCAATGGGGGCAGGGGTGGTGGCGGGGCGCAGGGCTCTGGGTCGCCCGACTCTGACTCAGTGTAGCTGTAGGCTTGAGCCCTGGAAATGCCTTTCTGTTGGCGGCGCCAGGAGTTGTAGTAGGTTGGGTCACTGATGTAGTGGCTCACGAAAGAGTGGGTCTTCTGTCTGTTCTGGTCCACCTCATACTCACTGTCACTGCCCTGAGAGGGGAGAGGGGGAGAGGAGTGGGGGTGATGGGACAGGGGGAGGAAAAGAGCAAGAGAGGAGTTATTATCAGAATACTAGCACATACAATGCCTTCAGAAAAAATTAAAACCCCTTGACCTTTTCCACATTTTGTTGTGTTACAAAGTGAAATTAAAATATTTTAATTGTCGTTTTTTTCGTCAACGATCTACATAAAATACTCTGTAATGTCAAAGTGGAATTAAAATTACAATATCATTTTTTAAATGGAAAATAAAACACTAATATATTTTGATTAGATGAGTATTCAACACCCTGAATCAATACATGTGAGAATCACCTTTGGCAGTGATTACAGCAACGTCTTTCTTTGCCCATGATAAAAAAAATGTATTCAAGCTTTGTCAAGTATTGTCATAGATTTTCAAGCGAATTTAAGTCAAAACTGTAACTAGGCCCCTCAGGAACATTCAATGTCGTCTTGGTATGTAAATCCATTGTATATTACATTTTGGCCTTGTGTTTTAGGTTATAGTCCTGCTGAAAGGTGGATTTATCTCCCAGTGTCTGTTGGAAAGCAGACTGAACCAGGTTTTGCTCTAAGACATTGCCTGTGCTCAGCTCTATTCCATTTATTTGTATCCTAAACAACTCCCTAGCCCTTGTGGATGACAAGCATACCCATAACATGATGCAACCACCACCATCCTTCAAAATGTGTATTGTTTGGATTTACCCCAAACATAATGCTTTGTATTCAGGACTAAAAGTAAATTCCTTTGACACATTTCTTTGCAGTATTACTTTAGTGCCTTATTGCAAACAGGATGCATGTTTTGGAATATTTTTTATTCTGTATAGGCTTCCTTCTTCTCACTCCATCATTTAGGTTAGTAATGTGGAGTAACTACAATGTTGTTAATCCATCCTCAGTTTTCTCCTACCACAGCCATTTAACTATGTAACTGGTTTAAAATCACCATAGGCGGGTCTCCCGAGTGGCACAGCGGTCTAAGGCACTGCATCCCAGTGCTAGAGGCATCACTACAGACCGGTTTTCGATCCCGGGCTGTATCCAACCGGCTGTGATCGGGAGTCCCATAGGGCGGTGCACAATTGGCCCAGGGTCGTCCAGGTTAGGGGAGGGTTTGGCCGGGGGCTTTACTTGGCTCATCTCGCTCTAGCGACTCCTTGTGGAACGCTGGGCACCTGCAGGCTGGCTTCTGGGCACACATTGGTGCGGCTGGCTTCTGGTTTAAGCGGGCAGGTGCTTAGCAGGTCATGTTTCAGAGGATGCATGAATCGACCTTCGCCTCCCGAGCACGTTGGGGAGTTGTAGCAATGAGACAAGAACAAAATGGCCTTGTGGTGAAATATCTGGGCGGTTTCCTTCCTCTCCATCAACTGAGTTAGGAAGGGCGCCTGTATCTTTAGAGTGACTGGGTGTATTGATACACCATACAAAGTGTAATTAATAACTTCCCCATGCTCAAAAGGGTATTCAATGTCTGCTTTTTTCCCCCTACCAATAGGTTCCCTTCTTTGCGAGCCACTGGAAAACCTCCCTGGTCTTTGTCGTTGAATTTGTGCTTGAAATTGACAAGCTCAACTGAGGGACCTTACAGATACAGTGCATTTGGAAAATAATCAGACCCCTTGACTTATTCCACATTTTGTTACGCTACAGCCATGTTCTAAAAATGATTAAATCGTTTTTTCCCCATCAATCTACACACAATACCCCATAATGACAAAGCAAAAACTGTTTTTTAGAAATGTTTGCAAATTTAAAAAAATAACTGAAATATCACATTTACTCAGTACTTTGTTGAAGCACCTTTGGCAGCGATTACAGCCTCGAGTCTTCTGGGGTGTGACGCTACAAGCTTGGCACAACCGTATTTGGGGAGTTTCTCCCATTCTTCTCTGCAGGTCCTGTCAAGCGCTGTCAGGTTGGATGGGGAACGTCGCTGCACAGCTATTTTCAGGTCAATGATGTTCGATCGGGTTGAAGTCCAGGCTCTGGTTGGGCCACTCAAGGACATTCAGAGATTTGTCCAGAAAGTAACTCCTGCGCTGTCTTGGCTGTGTGCTTAGGGTCGTTGTCCTGTTGGAAGGTGAACCTTCGCCCCAGTCTGAGGTCCTGAGCGCTCTAGAGCAGGTTTTCATCAAGGATCTCTCTCTATACTTTCCTCCATTCATCTTTCACTTCGATCCTAATTAGTCTTGCAGTCCCTGCCTTCTTCCATTTAAGAATGATGGAGGCCACTATGTTCTTGGGGACCTTAAATGCTGCAGACAATTTTTGGTACCCAACCCCAGATCTGTGCCTCGACACAATTCTGTCTCTGAGCTCTACGGAAAATTCCTGCGACCTCAGGGCTTGGTTTTTGCTCTGACAACTGTGGAGCCTTATATAGACAGGTGTGTGCTTTTCCAAATAATGTCCAATCAATTGAATTTACCACAGGTTGTTTCCAATCAAGTTGTAGAAACATCTCATGGAAACAGGATGCACCTGAGCTCATTTTTGAGTCTAATATCAAAGGGTCTGAATAAGCTATTTCTGTTCTGTTTTTTTATACATTTGCAAAAAAAAAAAAAATTTGCTTTGTAATAATTGGGTTTTGTGTGTAGATGGTTAGGATTTTTTTTATTTAATACATTTTAGAATAAGGCTGAAATGTAACCAAATGTGCAAAAAGTGAAGAGGTCTAAATACTTTCCGAAGGCACTGCAATTGTATGTGTGGGATATAGAGATTGGGTAGTAATTCAAAAACCATGTTAAACACCAATATTGCACACAGAGTGAGTCCATAAGTCTTATTATCTGACTTGTTCAGCAAATGCTTATTGACTCAAGACATTTCAGCTTTTCATTTTTATTAATTTGTACAAATTTCAAAAAACATAATTCCACTTTGACATTATGGGCTATTGTGTGTAGATCAGTGACAAAACAAATCTCAATTTAATTCATTTTCAATTCAGGCTGTAATACAACAAAATGTGGAAAAAGACAAGGGGTGTGAATACTTTATGATGACATTGTATTTCCCTGAGAAGTTAGAGATGTGACAATGTGTGTTATTGGGATGTTCAGAGCAAAGTGTCTTTCGATAACATACACACCCACCACCAAACACCCACGCCCCCACACCCACCCACCCACCCACCACCAAACACACAAGGTTGTCTATGCATGATCATGATTGGAGAGGAAAGTGACTCGTTACTGGACGTGCAGAGTAATCGGATCATTAACACAAGGGTTGATTGACTGGGTTTCACGTTACATTAACCATCATCACTACAACAGCCACATGTTGAGCTAACATCGACTATGGGCATCCATCATACACAGTACGACACCAAGAAGACACAGGAGAGGATCCTAGAGGAGTTTAACGGAAGGAGAAGAGAGGAGAAGAGGAAGAGAGGAGCAAGGGGGATGGGGGCTAGGGATAAGTCAGTCTCCTACTACCAGTCTACAGACACACAAGCAGGCAGAAAGCCACATATCCTCACCCAATTCAGTGGAAGCACACGCAGACCACCCGTCCCATACGAGAACACGAGGGCCTCCTATGGGTGACATGGACAAAGACATGCATGGTTTAAAACACCACAGTACAGTATGACGGCCACCATGACACCTCTTTGGTTCAGATCCCTCTTCGGGACCATCATCACCCCCACTTCCAGAGACGCTACACCGGTCAACTCACCTCCCTTAATAACAGAATCAAATATGCCATTTAGGAGACGCTTTTATCCAACTCAACGTACAGCAGTGTGTGCATCCAATTTCCGGATTGGTAACCCTAGCGGGAACCGAAACCACAACCCAGACTGGCAAGCGTCACGCTCTACTAACTGAGGACCACTTGAGCCTTGTTCTACCAGCCATACCTGACACACACTACCTAAAACTGATCTGACAAACAAGCCTGTGGCCCCACTCTCCGAGGGTGTCTGGGGAGTTGGGATATGCAAAAAACACATTTCCAATTTACATGCGTGTGATACACACTTGTACGTGTGTGAAATAGGACAACTATAAACACCCACAGAATTATATTATTATTATAGAATGTATTCTGTGAACTTCCTGCCCAACCTTAGGATGTAGGCTGCCACCCAATGTTCCTCTCCATTTCATTCAAACAATCACAACAGGGATTTGAGTATTTCCAATAGGCACATTCTAGTCGCTGAACCCTTCATGTGTCTTTGCTAGATGCGTGGCCTATGCTCTTTTGTTTCGTGACACCCAACATTCCAGATGAACAAACAAGAAACAACTATTTTACCACTCTGTGGGGTCTGTTCATGATCACCCAATCGGCCCTAAAGAAAGCTGCCAATCGACCAATCACAGCCAAAGATTGATGAGCTGGTTCACAAAAATGCTATCTCATACCAAAGGCAGGAGCTTTCATCATGTTCAGCTAAAATGTTAAGGCAGCATATAACAAAAGACAGTGTAACAAAGAGTTTTTCTTTTCCAGATAGTGTCAGCTTTCAGCAGCCCAGGGATGGTGGTGCTGATTTGGAGTGGTTTAAGTCTCTCTCTCTCTCTCTCTCTCTCATTTTCTTGTGGCAACGGGTCACAATAACTGTTTCTGTGATGGCATACTGGTATTTCAGCCAATAGATGTGGGATTTTATCAAAATTGGATTTGTTTTCAAATTCATACATACATTTGGCAGGAGGTTAGGAAGTGCAGCCCAGTTTTCACCTCATTTTGTAGGCAGTGTGCCTGTCTTCTCTTGAGGGCCAAGTCTGTCTACGGCGACCTTTCTCAATAGCAAGGCTATGCTCACTGAGTCTGTACGTAGTCAAAGCTTACAGTAATTTTGAGTCAGTCACAGTGGTCAGGTATTTTGCCACTGTGTACTCTCTCTCTCTCTCTCTCTCTCTCTCTCCCTATTAAATTAAATTTAAGGGCTTTATTGGCATTGGGAACATATGTTCACACTCCAAAGTAAGCGAACTAGATAATAAACAGAAGTGAAATAAACAATAAAAAACAGTAAACATTACACTCACAAATGTTCCTCTCTCTCTCTCTTTTACTCCGTCCTCCTGCCCCCTCCCCCCTCCCCCCAGGGCACTGGCATTGGCCCCTGATGTTCCACAGACAAAGCAGAGAGCACACTCAGCTCTCATGCTATTGTACTACTGCACCTGTGCTACACATGGCCACGCTCATATTCCATCCTCCCCTGCCCCCGCCCCCTCATCGCCCCCCAATACTCCACCTCTCATCATCCACTACAGCTTTCATGCCAAACTACTATATTAATGTATGTCAAAAGAATTTAGAACAGCCAGAGGAGCTGACGACAGCGATAAATCACAGTAAAAGGCCACGGCTATCTGATTCCTAGAAAAATCCCCCTCCTCCTCTGTGCTCTCTTTCTCCTCTTCTTTTCTTTCTACAGTGAATCAAAAACAGATATTGAATACAGAAAAGTCCTCAGCTTTTAACCACTTCAGTAGAGGGGGATGCTTAAAATAAAGCACACTGTTTAACAGTTTCCCCAACTTAATTTGAGTTGCTTAGCGAATAAATCTTGTGGTAATATTATTAGTTACATTAACATTTTTCTCTCTAGTGAGGAAATTCCAGATAAAAAGTTTTGCATCATCCAATGTGAAGTATCAATGGTCTCTGAGTGTCCCGTTATAGCATTGTAGCTTCATTGTAAGCACTTCAACCCCACTAGGCAGCGATGGGACCGAATGAAAGGCATTCTTGTCATGCTTCCTCCACTTTCAGCAACACAACAAGAGACAAACAAGCAAAGCAGCCCTCACACTGATCTCAGAACAGATTAAGCCTCTCCAAGTCAAGTGACATTACCTCACTCCAGAAGTATTAGCTAATGCTGTGTCCTGAAATGCTGCTGCTGTGCATGTTTGTGTACAGACTTTGAGCGTGGGAAGTTTGTGTTATGTGCATGTGTGTGTGTGTAGCTGGTTGACACACTGGATTGCATCCCACTCCGGCACACCCTCACTAGGGCTTTGGAGTGTGTGGGGAACAGATGTTTCGTTCTCCTGAAATGTTACCATCCACCCTCCCTCTCTTCCACCTCTCTCTCTTCCACCCTCCCTCCTTTCCCTTCCTCACTCCCTCTCTTCCACCCTCCCTCTCTTCCACGCTCCCTCTCTTCCACCCTCCCTCCTTTCCCTTCCTCACTCCCTCTCTTCCACCCTCTCTCCTTTCCCTTCCTCACTCCCTCTCTTCCACCCTCCCTCCTTTCCCTTCCTCACTCCCTCTCTTCCACCCTCCCTCTCTTCCACCCTCCCTCTCTTCCTCCCTCCCTCTCTTCCACCCTCCCTCCTTTCCCTTCCTCACTCCCTCTCTTCCACCCTCCCTCCTTTCCCTTCCTAACTCCCTCTTTTCCACCCTCCCTCCTTTCCCTTCCTCATTCTCTCCATTCCACATCCTTGTCCAAAAGAAACTAAAGGGTCCTATTGTGGAATCTACACTAAAATAAGATGCGTTAAATTATGCCTTGAGGTGGTACAGCCTGTGAAATGGTGATTCATTCGAACACATTAAAGGCTAATTAGGGGAGATGCTATGAATGGGCCAAGGCTTTAGGCATGCAACTCAGCTCTACACAGTCCCCAGGGGAGTTACCCTTCTATCTAAGGAAAAGAGAGAGACACCATACCAGCCAGTGGCAGATCCAAGACTGCTCTTTGCATAATTATTATGTTAAGTAACTAGAGTATCTAGAGAGATTAAGACTTCATCTCATTAACATGTGGAATATTTCTGACTGACGTTTTCTTTGGCGGGGGGTGTTTTTCATTTTCACGTTGACAGCAACATAAGGTTGACATTTTATGCTGATGAATGGCTAAAATATGCTGCTGTCGACATCATCTGTATACTTCTGGCCCTTCTTTGTACACTGTGTTAACTAACCTCCAGACGAGCTTCAATGCCATACAACTCTCCTTCCATGGCCTCCAACTGCTCTTAAATGCAAGTAAAACTAAATGCATGCTCTTCAACCGATCGCTGCCTGCCACCATAATTTGCAAATAAATAAATTAAAAATCCTACAATGTGATTTTCTGGATTTTTTTTCTCATTTTGTCTGTTATAGTTGAAGTGTACCTATGATGAAAATGACAGGCCTCTCTCATCTTTTTAAGTGGGAGAACTTGCACAATTGGTGGCTGACTAAATACTTTTTTGCCCCACTGTATGTGGACAATTACAAATACCTAGGTGTCTGGTTAGACTGTAAACCCACTGGCTCCAGGTCATCTATAAGTCTTTGCTAGGTAAAGCCCCGCCTTATCTCAGCTCACTGGTCACCATAGCAGCACCCACCCATAGCACACTCTCCAGCAGGTATATTTTACTGGTCAACCCCATAGCCAATTCCTCCTTTGGCTGCCTTTCCTTCCAGTTCTCTGCTGCCAATGACTGGAACAAATATCAAAAGCTCACAGATCATTGCACCTGTACATAGCCCATCTGTAAAAAGCCCATACCTCATCCCCATATTGTTTTTGTTTTTTTGCTCCTTTGCACCCCAGTATCTCTACTTGCACATTCATCGTCTGCACATCTATCTCTCCAGTGTTTAATTGTTAAATTGTAATTACTTCGCCACTACAGCCTATTTATTACCTTACCTCCCTAATCTTACCTCATTTGCACACACTGTATATCCATTTTTTCTATTGTGTTATTGACTGTACGTTTGTTTATTCCATGTGTACCTGTTCTGGGGACAATAAGGCCACTCTAAAATGTGAAATTTTGTCACACAACACAATGCCACAGATGTTTCATGTAATGACGGAGTGTGCAGTTGGCATGCTGACTGCAGGAATGTCCACCAGAACTATTGCCAGATAATTGAATGTTAATTGCTCTTCCATATCCACCTCCAACTTCGTCTTAGAGAATTTCTCAATACGTCCAACCGGCCTCACAACCGCAGACCACGTGTAACCACCCTTTGTCCTGTAGTTATGGATGATAACAGAAAGGGAGGATGGGGGGTGCACTATTTCCCTCTCATCACTGTTACAGTGAGCACAGCAGGAACCCCGGGCAGCAGACAAACACTAGGACAGTACAGAGGGAGGAGGATGAGGTATGTTTGTGTGTGTTTATGCGCTCGTATAAGTGTGTGTCCGTGTGTGTGTATGATTATAAAAAGTTGATTCCGGAATCCCCTAAAATCCAGCTGTACATCATTTGAGACAGGGATTTAGCGTGACTACAGAGTTTTAATCCCCCTCTGCACACACACTGCTGTTGTTTAGGATGCACATAATTCATCAGAGAGTACTGACAGATTTGGCTCTGGGCTATTGTCTGAAAATGTAACATTGCTGTCTCAGTATAAATGTCTTAACATCAGAAATACATGTAAGGAATTATAGTATTTTATTGTCAAGTATTTTCTCTGTTTCTTTCTCTCTCTCTCTCAATTTAATTCAAAGGGGCGTTATTGGCATGGAAACGTGTTTACATTGCCAAAGCAAGTGAAATACAAAACAAAAGTGAGAAGACACAAAACTGCATTTAATTAATATAATCTTTCTCTATCTTTTTATGTTTTGGTGACTCTAGCATACTCACATCCTATTCTATTTTTGTTTGGTTCCAGGAAGTGACATCATATGACTTAATAGCATTTTAATAATGCTACAGACGAACCCTCGGAGTAGTCAAAACAATCATCTGCGTTGTTATGGGAGACAATCATAACACAGCAGACGTTTTTCAATGTGGTGTCTATGTCTCAGCTCCAGTAACACACAACGTCTATGGGTGGAGAACACACAGATATTTTCTTTCCTCTCCCATGATGAAGCATCACACTGGCTGAGTTCCAAATGGCACTCTATTCCCTCTATAGTGCACTACTTTTGAAATGGGGCAATAAGGCACTACAAAAGGAATAGGGTGCCATTTGGGACGCAACCCTTATCTTCAAACCATCTCCCATCGCCTCAGAGATGAGCTCATTCCATTCTCTACCGCTGGTCTCTATCCAGAGTGTCACACACACAAACACACAGAGAGACGGTGACACTTGACTGAACAAACCGCCTAAGTCAACACGGTCTCCTGGCTTCTGGAGACTGTTTGTCTTGTCTACCTGCAGACAGTCCAGGCACAGTTGTGGTGGCCTGGTTGCCACGACAACCCCACATTAACTTCTTCTTCTTCCAAATCCCTTCTTAAGAAGAAGACAATAGCCAACTTATACCTGCCACTGGAGGCCCATAGGGCTCAATGGAGACAGCCCCAACCCCAACCCAACACTGAACAGAGCTGATAGCCTGGGGTTGTGTGTGTGTGTGTGTGTGTGTGTGTGTGTGTGTGTGTGTGTGTGTGTGTGTGTGTGTGTGTGTGTGTGTGCGTGTGTGTGTGTGTGTGTGCGTCTGTGTTTGTGTGTATGTGTGTGTGTGTGTGTGTGTGTGTGTGTTTGTGTGTGTGTGTGTGTGTGTGTGTGTGTGTGTAAGCTGATGGCCTGCAGTTATCCGCTCAATAAAACTTCAAAAGGAGCATCACATTCCTGGTCATCTGGGTGATGATATGCTGTCAGAGGGGATGGCAGGGGAACCGCGGGGCTAAGAGGAACAGGCTCTCCAATCCCATCAAATGTGACTCCTGTCTGGCCCCCTTAAGTCTGGGGTGGTGGCAGGGGTTGTTGGAGGGCTGGAGGGCTAGATATGGCTACTGTATTTGAACTTGTTTGACAATACAGGGGTGTGGAACAGTAGATATGTCAGCCTGATGATGACATGTAAAAATGGCTCACATTGGAGGATGTTTTGGTTGTAGGGAAAGATCCTGTCCGTAGCAGTTCATTGGGTGGGAGATTTCTCCATTGATGTGAAAGAAGCTAAGCTCTTGATAAGGTGGAGAGAGACTTCTGGCTCTTTGGAATTCACACTGGAATGGATTTCGTAGAAACGGAATCCCAAATGGCAACCTATTCTCTTTATAGTGCACTACTACATAGAGCTCTGGTCAAAAGGAGTGCACTATATAGGGAATAGAATCCTAGATCATTTGGGAAAGCTAGAGTAAAAAATTCCAAGATGAAAGAAAACATAGAAGGAAGGCTGATACCAGGGGAATTTAGAACCGCTTCCCAGTCACTTTCATCTGACTGCCATCAAAACCAGACTACCGACCACAGGGTTTTCATAAAACTACAAGAGCAGAGTACAGGTGGGAAAGAGCGTGAACAAAAACAGCAACAAGGGGATCAGTATAGACACAGGGGAAAACGAGCCAGCCAGGAAAAAGATCAAAATGAAAAGTGAGATAAAAATGTAATTTGAGATCTGAGGGATAAAGAGAGAGGGAGATAAAGAGAGAGTGAGATAAAGAGAGAGAGGAGAAGCAGAGAGAGAGAGAAAGATGAGAGAGAGGAAGCGAGAGAGACATCCAGTCCATTGATGAAAGCTGTTCATTGGGCCCCAGCCCTGTCTGTCCCTCTGATTCAGCAGATGCCAACAGCAGACTGGGACCGGTATTGAAGGGCATTATGGGTAACGGTTGCCCAAGACGAGGACAGGGCTGTGGAAGGAATCCAGTCTGGGCCTGAGAACGCAGCCGACACTCCAGTCTGTGTGTGTATGTGTGCATGTGCATCCTCTGTGCTTGATTCCGACCACCACCAGCGCTGGGCACTGGCCACTGGCCCTACTCCCAGAACCTGCCTCCAGCTCAGACTGACAGCCCCATAGAGACCAGGAGAGACATGGGACACATTTCACATCCAAACCTATCAATGCCCTGAGTGTGCTCACAGACAAGGTTACATTAGATCACAACCAGGCGCCTGGATAATGCACTGAGCCAATCACTCCGGCGTGCTGTTTCCTCTAGGTACAAATCTAGGATATAGCTGCTCCTCCCCCAGGCCTAATCTTAACCATTAGTGGGGGAAATTCTGATGCCCCACCCCTAGATCCACATCTAGGGGCATAGCATCAATGTGAAGGTGAGGTGCAGAAGGATTCAATATATTGACAGACAGACAGTGTGACAGACAGTGAGATGGGAGACGTTAAGAGTAGTAGTACATACTGTTGGTACCTGAGAGTCTGATATCTCAGATGGTTTCTCGGTCAGGCTGCTGGTCTCAGCTGGGATCAGATCGTTGTACTTGGTGGTGCTTAAATCCTCATCAGAGTAGTTTAGACTGCCTGGGCTGGGCCGAGGAGGAGACCTGAGGAGACAGGACCATATTTATATATATATACACCGTGGGGCAAAAAAGTATTTACTCAGCCACCAATTGTGCAAGTTCTCCCACTTAAAAAGATGAGAGAGGCCTGTAATTTTCATCATAGGTACACTTCAACTATGACAGACAAAATGAGGGAAAAAAATCCAGAAAATCACATTGTAGGATTTTTAATGAATTTATTTGCAAATTATGGTGGAAAATAAGTATTTTGTCACCTACAAACAAGCAAGATTTCTGGCTCTCACAGACCTGTAACTTCTTCTTTAAGAGGCTCCTCTGTCCTCCACTCGTTACCTGTATTAATGGCACCTGTTTGAACTTGTTATCAGTATAAAAGACACCTGTCCACAACCTCAAACAGTCACACTACAAACTCCACTATGGCCAAGACCAAAGAGCTGTCAAAGGACACCAGAAACAAAATTGTAGACCTGCACCAGGCTGGGAAGACTGAATCTGCAATAGGTAAGCAGCTTGGTTTGAAGAAATCAACTGTGGGAGCAATTATTAGGAAATGGAAGACATACAAGACCACTGATAATCTCCCTTGATAAGGGGCTCCACGCAAGATCTCACCTTGTGGGGTCAAAATGATCACAAGAACGGTGAGCAAAAATCCCAGAACCACACGGGGGGACCTAGTGAATGACCTGCAGAGAGCTGGGACCAAAGTAACAAAGCCTACCATCAGTAACACACTACGCCGCCAGGGACTCAAATCCTGCAGTGCCAGACGTGTCCCCCTGCTTAAGCCAGTACATGTCCAGGCCCGTCTGAAGTTTGCTAGAGAGCAATGGATGATCCAGAAGAAGATTGGGAGAATGTCATATGGTCAGATGAAACCAAAATAGATATTTTTGGTAAAAACTCAACTCGTCGTGTTTGGAGGACAAAGAATGCTGAGTTGCATCCAAAGAACACCATACCTACTGTGAAGCA
The DNA here is from genome assembly GCF_013265735.2 of Oncorhynchus mykiss. NCBI lineage: Eukaryota > Metazoa > Chordata > Actinopteri > Salmoniformes > Salmonidae > Oncorhynchus > Oncorhynchus mykiss. Next base: position 25,339,341 of record NC_048584.1, on the reverse strand, counting down.
TGGGGGTGGAAACATCATGCTTTGGGGCTGTTTTTCTGCAAAGGGACCAGGACGACTGATCCGTGTAAAGGAAAGAATGAATGGGGCCATGTATCGTGAGATTTTGAGTGAAAACCTCCTTCCATCAGCAAGGGCATTGAAGATGAAACGTGGCTGGGTCTTTCAGCATAACAATGATCCCAAACACACCACCCGGGCAACGAAGGAGTGGCTTCGTAAGAAGCATTTCAAGGTCCTGGAGTGGCCTAGCCAGTCTCCAGATCTCAACCCCATAGAAAATCTTTGGATGGAGTTGAAAGTCCGTGTTGCCCAGCAACAGCCCCAAAACATCACTGCTCTAGAGGAGATCTGCATGGAAGAATGGGCCAAAATACCAGCAACAGTGTGTGAGAACCTTGTGAAGACTTACAGAAAACGTTTGACCTCTGTCATTGCCAACAAAGGGTATATAACAAAGTATTGAGATAAACTTTTGTTATTGACCAAATACTTATTTTCCACCATATATATATATATACCGTAAAATGAAACCATCAAGTGATCGATTTTAAACAAATACATGCTGTCATAGAATAACCCCATGCCGTGATTAGATAGTGAAAAAACACACCAATCTCTTTCATAAGTTTTTAAACAATACAAGCTAATTTACCAACATTTCTGAAAATTGATATATAGCGTTTTGGAAACAGAAAGTTCCATCCTCTTAAGCAACTTGTATTAAATCACAAAAAAATCATGTTCACACATCAGAGTGACATGGCACAGAGAAACTGCATGAAAGGAACCAGGGAAACAGTTGAAGGATACACACTGATGATCAGTGAAATATACTGAACTGTCTCCAGGCACTTAACACTAATAGTCTACTTTCAAGGGATAAAAATACTGTTCCCTCTAATATCTGATGGAGACACTACATTCACTTTTTGTTTGGGTAGTGGTGGGTAGGGGGCAGGGGGGTATGGTGGGGTTGTTTATTATCAGGATCATGGGACAGCCATTAGATCCCAGCCTGCCTGCATTCAGTATGAATCATCTCTTCTGATTAAACACTGTGGGCTGCAATGGCAGGCACAGTTAGCCTTGTGACCAACTCATGAATTGAACCCTTATGGAGTGGAGGAGCTCACTGCATAGGCAGAAATCCCCATGCAGTCTCACATAGGAAGGCTCAGGATGTGTAGGTTAGGTTATTGTTCGCTCTCTTGTAAAAGTTATCATCCATATGAATCCATGTACGAGTCAACAGCCATGTTTCATGGAGCATGGGTGACACTTTAAAAACCTCTCTATTCATAGATAAGTGTGGAGTGGAGGTTTACAAGGGCACAATTTATGAGTATGGAGTGAGGGATCTTTATGAGCAGTGGAGTGAGTGAATAAGTGTAGTGGATAGGGTCAAGGGGAGGGTATTGAGAATGCTTGTTATGAGAGCGAGAAGGGGAGAGAGAGAGACCTCACAACACCCACAAGTGGTGCCCTCAGAACAGCTCTCAAAGCACTCAAGGGTTCTTCTTAAAATTCGGTGAAAAAAAGATGGCTTTGCGTTCTGCATAAATTCCTCCACATTGTCCTCCCTCTGTCCCTAAGCCTGTTAAACAATCAGACATCTGTTTTTGTTGACTGGCCCTGGTTGGTTTGGCCGGGACAGCCTCTCTCACTCTCTCTCTCCCTCACTGTCTGTCTCTCTCTCTCCCTCAGGCCACACCAAACTGTTCAGTTTTACAGTCCAAAATCAACCTTATTTTGCATAAGTATTTCTTCCACAAATATTTTGTTTAGAGGTTGATTGCATTCCCAAAACCAAACTTTGAAACCTAGACTTTCAAATCTCTTATTCCCCAACATTTGACAATTGGGGAGCCCCCCCCCCCCCACCCTCTCCCGGAAAAGCAATGTACATTTATTTATTTTTTGTCCTTCTGTATCAGGGGCTCTGTAATTGACACATTGTGTGTGTGTGTGTGTGTGTGTGTGTGTGTGCGCGTAGGGGGGGGGGGGGGGGGTAATCACGAGCGTGGTGCTAACATATTTGAACTAAATCCCAACCCTTTAGAGAAATCACGGAGAGAGCTGCAATTCAATTCCATCTAATACTGTTAATAATTTGTAACAAGATTACATTTAATACACTTGGATACAGGAGTGAAATGAGCACAATGGAAATCTATTCATGTATTATTGACATTTTCTATAAGTTAAAGGTCATGAACAGTCCAAATAATGTTTTTCTTGAAATTGGATGATATTTGAAGGAAACCAGATCAAAGTATATAAAATGACTGTTGCTTCTACATTGATAAAGTTTGATCATAAAGTTACTGGTCTCCTCCCGCATGTCAAACACTTGCATTCATTATTAAGGGGACAAGGTGACATCACCTTAACTCTCATTGGAATACACCAACGGTAACACGATATAATCTCTTCCCTAATTTAAATAAGTACAGCCTTATAACCAACATCACAGAAGGCGTGTTTGCAGAGGGTTGTGGTTTATATAGCTAGATACTCTACTCTCCAATATCTGACTAAGTTGTCAGCAAATATAATTACAAGTTTACCCCATTCATCTATGTTAAAGATACTTCAATGTTTACTCTTTCATCTCTTTCATCTGTGTCTGGTGTTACTAGCTAGGTCTTCAGCCAGCATGGAACAAAAGGGGGGAAGGGTCATTGAAAACTCTGAGGCAGTTGACAAGTCAACACATCCGTCAGTGCTGCTGTGAACTGCATCACAAGAGGCATGTGAAATGTATATAAAAAATCATTTAAAAAAGGATATAATTCGTGCAATTTCCATGTTGTTTGAGTTGCTTTGTGTATCACCAAATTTGCTTGAGATGATTTTACTGCAACACCGCTCACTGCCTCCAAGTTGTTTAACAAGAGCTGTCATGAACATAAGCTCCCGCCAACTCAGCCTGTCTTTTCAAACTTTCTGGTAGTTAGCCATGAGAGTAAAAGTACTTTTCAGAAAGGGGAGTTCAGGACCTTTAATTTTGGCCCATAAATGGCTGTTAGTAGATCCTTGATCCTATAACCTCCAACACTGTGACCTTGCTGACAGCCCTGTTAGATAGAGGAGGACACACAGTCACTAATGAAGGACTGCACCGCTTGATAAGCGATACAAGTTGCAACATAAGTTGCAACATTCTCCTTGCTCCTCCAGATAAGGTCCGGATCATGTTGAGCTAGCTCAGGTCTCCCCTGTCACATCCCAGCTGTCTGGAACCTGGACAACGCTAACATCCATCTTCCTGGAGCCGTTGGAGGAATTGCTGAGCAAGTCTGCTGTCCATTTGCTGTTGGATCAGAGCCTATCCCAGCCCGGCCCAAGTCTGATATCTGTCCGCTGTTGGATCAGAACCTATCCCAGCCCGGCCCAAGTCTGATGTCTGTCTGCTGTTGGATCAGAACCTATCCCAGCCCAAGTCTGATATCTGTCTGCTGTTGGATCAGAACCTATCCCAGCCCGGCCCAAGTCTGCTGTCCATTTGCTGTTGGATCAGAACCTATCCCAGCCCGGCCCAAGTCTGATGTCTGTCTGCTGTTGGATCAGAGCCTATCCCAGCCCGGCCCAAGTCTGATGTCTGTCTGCTGTTGGATCAGAACCTATCCCAGCCCGGCCCAAGTCTGATGTCTGTCTGCTGTTGGATCAGAACCTATCCCAGCCCGGCCCAAAGTCTGATGTCTGTCTGCTGTTGGATCAGAACCTATCCCAGCCCGGCCCAAGTCTGATGTCTGTCTGCTGTTGGATCAGAGCCTATCCCAGCCCGGCCCAAGTCTGATGGCTGTCTGCTGTTGACCTTAAAGTCCCCAGACTGACATAGACAAGACAAGTCTCCCTTCATCATTTAGATAAAAAGAAGTTCACTGTGTAATAAAATGTCAACACAAACTCTCAATGACAAACCTGTAACTTTGTCCCATCACATTCTCCCCTCTGCAGTAGATCTATACAAATCTCCACTACTAATTCAAATTGCTTATTGGTCCTGGGCTAATCTCACGCACTAGATGTTACAACAAGATGCAGATACACATTGGGCTGGTTCCACAATAGTCTCTTCTGTGAGAAAGGACTAGTTCCACAAGATTAGTCATGGCTGGGATAGCCCTGCTATGAGCAGACAGGGTTAAGGAGTGAATGTGAAGAAATGTTATTGTCGGCCCTGTGGGAGATTATGATAAACTGCCTGTTTAACAATTCAGAGGAAGCTCTGCTCAACAGGCCCACTCCTCCCTCCCTCCCTCCCTCCCTCCCTCCCTCCCTCCCTCCCTCTCTCTCTCTCTTCCCCCATCACTCAGACGCTCATCCACTGTTGAGTGAGTGAGGTGTGAAATATTTAACAGTTCTCAAATGTAGAGAGGGGTAGTAGCACACTCTTTACCCTCTCGTAAACCACCAAAATAAATGAACATTATTTATCCTTTATTAAACTAGGCAAGTCAATTAAGAACAAATTCTTATTTACAATGACGGCCGACCAAAAGGCAAAAGGCCTCCTACGGAGACGGGGGCTGGGATTAAAAATGTAAAAAAAAATATATATATAGGACAAAACACACATCACGACAAGAGAGACAACACTACACAAAGAGGAACCTAAAACAACATCATAGCAAGGCAGCAACACATGACAACACAGCATGGTAGCAACACAACATGACAACAACATGGTAGCAACACAACATGGCAGCAGCCCAACATGGTAGCAGCACAAAACATGGTACAAACATTATTGGGCACAGACAACAGCACAAAGGGCAAAAAGGTAGAGACAACAATACATCACGCAAAGCAGCAACAACTGTCAGTAAGAGTGACCGTGATTGAGTCTTTGAATGAAGAGATTGAGATAAAACGGTCCAGTTTTTGTGTTTGTTGCAGCTTGTTCCAGTCGCTAGCTGTAGTGAACTGAAAAGAGGAGCGACCCAGGGATGTGTGTGTTTTGGGGACCTTTAACAGAATCTGACTGGCAGAACGGGTGTTGTATGTGAAGGATGAGGGCTGCAATAGATATCTCAGATAGGAGTGGAGTGAGGCCTAAGAGGGTTTTATAAATAAGCATCAACCAGTGGGTCTTGCAATGGGTATACAGAGATGACCAGTTTACAGAGGAGCATAGAGTGTCCTATAAGGAGCATTGGTGGAAAATCTGATGGCCGAATGGTAAAAAAACATCTAGCAGCTCGAGAGGACAATTACCAGTTATTCCCTTCCTTACACCTCAGCTATGGGGAGTTCAAAGATAGCAGAGGTACATCTGAGCATTCCTCCTCTCACCCCTCCTCTCACTCCTTCTTCTCACCATTCTTCTCAACCCTCCTCTCACTTGGCTAGCTGGCTGCTCCTCAAAGGCCAGGGCACCTTTGATCCTTTCCCAAGGGCAAACACACACACACCTCCCGGGGATCAAGGACAGGGCTAATTCCCCCGGGCACAGCATCAGAGCATCAGAGCATCGGAGCAGAGGGCACCTGGCTCTCCAGCTGGTTGTTCTGAGCTCGCTCGCCGTCAGTCCCAAATGGAGCCCTATTCCCTATTTAGTGCTCTACTTGGGATGCTCACAGTCAGTCAGTCACACTCATCTTAATACTATCTCCTCTAACCTAATACCATCGCGCTGGCAATGCTACACACACAATTACACACTCCACACAGAGCCTGCAATATGTTGCAATGTGGTGGTCATTCCTAACGTACTGATAAAACACAGAAAGAAACAGTGAAAAGACAAATTTCAATAGTGGCAATGTTGGGATCACTCATAATATGGCAAGGCAATATGGGTACACACTGGGTACGGTTGCAAAGGGAGGGTATATTACTGCTGGAAACTTTCTAACGTTACCAGTAAACTACCAAGATTTTGGTAACTTGTACCTTGTTGGGTACTTCAGATGATCACAGGTGTCTTTAATTATCTCTGGCCCTCTGTGGGGCCTTATCACATGTAAAATACAGCAAATAATCAAATAAGATGATTTTAGAATACTGACAAAGCTGTAAAACATGATCCTAAATATAAACCACGAGATTAGTGAATACCATTGGTGTTTAATATGAGGGTTTCAGCATGAAATGATCCTTTATATATTTTATTAAACCCTTTTTTGACTATGTTACTATGTCTTTGATGTAAATGTTTTGGCGCCAAACTGATGGCAATTGTGAAAAAAGTCGATAGTTGGAAGAGTTGCAGAGTTAATATGAATACCATTGTTGATTAGATGCTTTTTAAATGAATTTGTCTATTTTCTCTTGAACCATATGGTCTGTCCACTAGAAACTCATGGACACAGATATCCATATATATATACATATATATATATATTCTTTAAAAAAAAAACTATTTTTGAATGCCTTCCAAGTAAAAATTACCATCAATTACCAAAATTATAGACATTTCTGGTAACTTTGGTAAATTAACAGTAGCTTTGCAACTGGGGTGATCATCTAATGGAAAATAAAGGGTCATGGGTTTATAACAGTGACTCAATCCATATTCAGTCCCTCCTGGTGAGTTTGGTCAGTTGCCATTCAGATCACTGGTCCAAGGTGCCAGACAATGAGATTAACAGAGACAAGGTAATGAACTCATCAACAGTTAAGCTGTGGACAGTGGAATATTCCAGACCTGGGTTCAAATACTATTTAAAAATCATTTCATATACTTTTGCTTGGCTTGATTGAGCTTGCCTGGTGCAATGGAACCAATAGAATAGTCACACAAGTACAGATCCTGCCCATCTGGCAAACTAGGCAAGCTAAAGCAAATGCTTAATGTTTTTGAAAGATTTTAAATAGTACTTGAACCCAGGTCTGTAATATACTGCCTCATTAGAAAAAGCAGCAGTTCTCTGTGTGTACTGTTTTACAGTGGAAACAGAGATTTATAGGAGTATCCATTCCAATCCATCACAGCATAAAGTCCTTTCCATCCAGCCATCAGCCTCAGTTGGACTTCTCAAGGCATGAGGTCATAGTGTTCCTCAATAATGACAAACACAGAACCATAATCATTAGTATTGTGTAACTATACAGTACCATAAACATATTCAAACCAGTCAATTTAATGGGATTTTGACAATAAGTCAGATGAACTCATGGATACCATTTTCATGTTTGCGTGCAGTTTGAAGGTAGTTGAAGGTAGTTTTGCGAACCATAGCTAACTAGCATTAGCGCAATGCTTGGAAGTCTACCAGAACAGCTAGCATACTAGTTACTGACCTGGTGTAGACGCCGTTCTTACGGCAGAAAGAGTTCTTGACGGACAGCCGGCGGTTGTTGAGTTCGAGGGCGGGGAAGCGTCCCTCGTCCAGGCTGACCATATCTCCATGGGTCAGGGCATTACAGTTAGAGTTGTTCCCTGATGAACACACATAGGGAGACACTGTGTGACCACAGGCCAGAGGGATGGACGAACAGGCAGGTGGGGGTTAGTGATGCTGTGAAGAGGATGCATGGATGTTGTATTATGTATGTCATGTACAGTAGCCCACTCTAGTACTGTTTAAAAAAAAACATTTTTAGGGGGTGGATCAGCTTTAGTACTGTTACTAATGTATGGATGTGTCCCAAATGGCACCCTATGGGTCCTGATCAAAAGTAGTGCACTACATATGGAATAGGGTGCCATTTGGGACACACACTTTGAGTTCTATAGAAACACAAGAAGATGGCTCATGAATGGATGTTATGCATATGCTATGTTATGTACTCTACCACTACTACTGTTACTGCTGAGTTCTATAGAAACTAGAGTGACTGGAAATACCACAATGATGTCATCACCAGTATATTAGGTGAGTTTAGCCAGGCATCTAAACATAGATTCCAAGGGTCCAAACATATACTACCCCCCTTACACAGCAGACCCCTTCAAGGGCATCTGGCGGCAAAGCTGCCGTTCTGCAAACATTTAGTCACTATAACGAGCTGATTTGTAAACTTGCACCAGTCCAGTATTCCATGAGGGGGGTTACAAGGGGCATGTGAGAGTATCTCTGTGTTAGAGAGCAGAGAAGGGAGGGAAGCGAGAGACGAGAGAGAAGGGAGAGAAGAGAAGAAAGGACCTCTTGTGTTTCAGACCCGTGGGTTGCCCCAGCCTGGCAGCCTGGCACTGGCAGCGCCACACTGCAGAGAGAAGTGCTGAGGCAGAGGAAATACCTGCTGATGTCAGAGAGGAGCAGACTGCACAACTAGATAGGCCCCCTACTATGCTCCTCCTCTACAGATCACTGTCTCTTTCTCTCATTTCTCCCTGTCTCTCTCTCTATCCACCACTTCTCCCTCTCTCTCCCCTTTACTCCCCCCCGTAGGCTATATGCCAAAAGTAGACCACTGTAGAATAGAAATACAGAATCTTTGAGATAAAAAGCAACATAACAAAGACCTTGTTGTCTAGTAATATGATGCTGATCATGTCTTCCGCTCGACCTCTCACCTGATTCAGACTTCTTGGCGTACTTCTTGCTCTGTCCTCTGATGATAAGGATGAAGACCAGTAGAAGGATGAAGATGAGTCCCACGAGAGCCACCACCACAAGGAACCACCACTCCTCATAGAACGGTGCTACCTTTTTGGCTGGAGGAGAAGAACACAGGCAATATAACAACTGGACTAAACACAAGGACAGAGCAGGGAGCACTGACGAAAAAGGTAGCTTCTGAAAACCATATATTTTCTGTTACACTGATTATTCTTAAATTCTATAAAACTAGGTAAGATTTTGTCATTGATTAACATGAAAACCCAACGCTCAATTATCATTGTGTCCAAAATGTCCCCCCTATGGACCCTGGTCAAAAGCAGTGCACAAGGGAATAGGGTGACATTTGGGACATAGATATATGAAATAACTCACCAGATATGGAGGCTGAGGGTGGACTAGGAGATCCGTAGCCGTAGTCGTTCACACCAATGACCCGGAAGTCATAACTAACCCCTTGCTTCAGAATGTCCATGTTGAAGGTGTATGACGTCACTTCCTTTGGGATGTCCTTGATCAAGATATCCCACAAGCCTTCATCTGTTGGCAGAGTAGAAGAAGTAGAAGAAGGTTTTTGGATGAGTTGTAATCAAACATGAAAAAACTGAGGTAAACGAGACTGAAAGTAGTCATTATATAATCGATAGAAAAGCCAATTTAAAAGCCTATATGTTAGTGTAAAACATAATCTGGCTATATCCAAGGTAATTCAAACCATATAAACATCATGCAATTCATATATTGTAAATCTCCCATAATGCTCTCTTGTCTTTGAGAGGTATACAACCGTATAAAAAGACAGTAGGTACGATTCACAAGATGGAATATTATGGGATGTTTCATGTGTGCTTTTGTGATGGCTGCCAGAATCCATAAGGGCTAAGTGCTAATAACCATACATCGTCCTAGGAGTTTGACGTTTATGGAGTGCTCAAGAACATCAGCCAACACCAGAGTTCATTTAAAGTTCATGTCACTAGTGACGTAGTGACGATATGAAGGGTAAAGTTAATCTGTCGTAGCGCCAGGAGTATTTTCCTGACAAGGAAAAACTGTGCCATAGTAACTAGTAATATGGACAGCTGAGTAGTCCTACTGATGTGGTTAGGGACAGGCTCACTCGGTATGCTACCAAGTGAATCTGCATGATACTTTCTTAACATCAGTAGCGGGGCTCAGTGCCCGCTACTCCCATCCACCCATTCCTCAAGTCACCAGTGGTGTAATCCATCTCTCTCGATGTGCCTCCATCCATCATTCCTCTATTCCCACTGTACAGCTGTCAATCACAGGCGAAACCTGACGTTACAGCTCAAGCTCCGCTGCACCCCAATCAATACTCCATTAAGAGAATAGTGAGTAAACATCACCGTTTGTTGGGACCATATTGACACCCTATTCTAAATCATATTATTCCTGTCGAAGCAAGTACCAAGCTGGGTTAACAGATTGCATGATTGGAAAGGATTGTGAACTGTGGATCCATCTGGAAGTATCCAATATGTCCACCAGCTCCAGAAATGAAAACTGTCCAGAACATAGTTCGCTGGAGATGTACCGTTGAGGCCCTTTGCTCCACTAGAAGCTAAAAAGAATAAGTCAAGCAAGTGGAGTCCAGTCCAGTATGTCACGTGTTGGGTGTCTATACCTGAGGGTCTAGCCTCGATGACGTAGCGTGTGATAGGCGACCTCCCGGGGTCACCGTTAGCCCAGTGGATGGTCAGAGCTGAGCCGTAGCGAGAGATGAAGGGCTCTCCAGGGGGGCCGGGGGCTCCTGCATGGTGGTCAAAGGTTAGAGAAAGGTTGTAGGGTCAGGCAACCTCAATATACCTTCAAATTATTAGGGCACATTCAGGGCCTAAGCTTAACTTGAGATCCGCACACTCTGGCATTTGTAAATCATTCATTGATGTCAATTAAGAAGGTTGAGTTAAGTGTGCATATTGCAAGTCAGGATATGGGCCTCAGCTAGAGGTAGACGAACCTTCCCCAGGCCCCATGGTGATGTTAGCCTCCACCTCAGGCCCATAGGTGAACGTCTTGGCCCGGATCCTGAAGTTGTAGGTCACCCCGTCAGCCAGATCCTTGATCTTCATCCAGAACGGGGCCCCTTTGACGTCCACCGTCACTATCTTACTGACGCCTGGGGGGGAGGGGGAGTGAAGACAGTCGGCACAGGCCACGGTAGACTCTAGACAAACACACCACATTTAGAGTGGGGCTAATACCCAGGGACTGGGTATTACACACACACACACACACACACACACTGACACACATACAGACACAGGCACACTCCAACAGTTGTTGGGACATACATGGGAAATGAATGAAAAGGGTTAACATAGCAACATTATCAACTGATTCAGCATGCTATTTGGCGTCAACAAATGAAATAATGGCCACCACTCACTCAGCAATGGAAAAATATAGTTTTTCAATGTAGTTATTAGGTATGTTGATGTTTAGCCTACCCTTATACAGTGAGAGAGACTCAGGATGTGTCCCAAATGACACTCTATTCCCCTATATAGGGCACTACTTTAGATAAGGGCCCATAGGTCCCACAGGGCCCTGGTCAAAAGTAGTGGACTACATAGGAATTGGGTGTAATTTGGAATGCATCCTCAGAGATGGGCATTAATTGTGAGTTGTCAGATGTGAGGTGGGATGCGTCGGACAGGTTGAGGGGGGTGTCTTACCGTCCACAGGGGTGCAGGGCTCGTAGACCAGCCGGTAGCCCTCCAGGATGCCGTTGGGGTAGGTGGGCTCACCCCAGGACACGTTGACTGAAGTAGTGGTCAGCTCACTGAAGTGGATGAAGCTGGGAGCACTGGGGGCTGGAGGTCAGAGGACACACAGGTCAGAGGTTAGGGGGTCAGAGGAATGTACAGTTATATTTTGGATTGTGTACATTAGGATGGCCCTGTGATAGACTAGCGTCCAGGGGGTGTAGTTGTACATCAAGCTACCTCACACTACAGAAACAAGAGACAGGCTTCTGCTTCTATGACCCTTTCCGGCTCGCATTAGCCAAAGCCCTTTTTATTGTCTCAGCCTCTGAACCCAGGCCTCTGTGTGCATGTGATGGATGCTCTCGATTTTGAAGACGCAAAGTCATTTCAAAACTATTGATGATGTGATGTTTGTTTGCTTTTAGAGTCATTTAATGTCCTCAGGGCATGACAGCCATCATACCGTCAGGCTCCAGTAATAATAGGCTAGTGACATAGATGAGCTTGTGACACTACTACTGTACAAAGAACACAGCTCTCCTGTTCTCTTACGTCGTTGAGTAGGACTATTTGTAACCCTCAAACACAGGCTTCATTGTGTGATGAGCATCCTGCTGTCAGCCCTGTGTATCTCTTCTCCTCCATCTCTTGCCCTCTCCTCAACACTCCTCAACACACGTGTCATCTGCTTCCATCTATTCCATCTCTCGCCTAAAAGGTCAGAGCACATCCCCCCTCTGTGTCTTCCAACCGCTTTTGCGCCTCCCCCTTGAGATATCAAACACAGCAAACTGCAAAAATGTTCCTTTTTTACAAGGGGATCAGATGAAAAACACATTTCTACAGTGACTGTACGGAAAGGAGGGGGGGGGGGGGGGGGTGATCTTTGGAGGGAAAACAATCTGGCGACTGTCTTCTGTTGCTATTTAGATAACTGTGCCAAAGCATTTCCAAGAAACCACAGGTAGGAGCTTTGAGACAAAAAAAACGGGGGGAAAATAGCCTCTAAACATTTTCATACCAAACAAGACTGTCCAGGAAACCAGCGGATGAGTCAAGAGACTGAAAGAGGCCATTGATAGGGAACTGATGTTTATGCCGTGTGGTTTCTAACATTTCTGGCTTGGCATGCTGACACCAACATCATATAAAAGCTCACAGATAGAAACAGTTGGAATGTTTGAGGGTTGGAGGAGGAATTTGAATTTAAGTCAATAAAATTGCTTTCCTTTCATTTTAAGACACAGACAACTCCTGTGGGTTTCTTTACATGGCAGTATACATTACAGTATACTTACCAGCCTGCTGTGTGCGGCCCCTGGTCGGGGGGCTCCGGGGCCCGTCCCCAGCTGCGTTGAAGGGGGCCACACTTATCATGTAGGTGGTGTATCCAGTCAGGTTCTTCAGCTTGACCCCTCCCTCTGGCAAGAACAGGGTCCGCAGCCTTTCTGTCTCGTTCTTACGCTGGAGCTCCCAGAAGTACACCTGGAGGGAGGAGGAGATATGGAGAACAGACACATATTAGCTCATGGTAAAGATAGCCTTTACATCCCACTGTGATTAAAGAGTCACGCAGAAACGTGTAACTGTTATTACATTTGAATGATTTTGACTGTAATGATTAAAATGATTAGAATTCTATGGTATGGAATTCTTGTGAAACCCTCCAACTTACCTTGTAGCCCTGGATGTCTCCGTTCTGAGTGTCCAATGGAGGAGACTCCCACGTCACATCCAGCTGGGTGGCCGTTGCTGTTTGGATGGCCACGTTCTGGGGTGGGGCAGTGGGTACTGTGAAAAAAGGAGTATAAATCTAGCAAAAATCCAGGTAGAAACAAAACAGAAGAAATATCAGTGGAATCAGTGTGAGTGGGTTTTTCTCCTCACTGCTTCTGGAAACACTACTGTCTAGCTGCCTGTGTGTGGACTGATAGCTTTACAGATGAGGACAGGGAAAACTACTCTCACTTTATGCCCAGAATCACACAGTCAAATTTAATAAAAACAAACTTATCCTGCAACCTGAATACATTTGTAAATGGTACCAATCCAATAAACATTTACCAAGAGTAGCTCGACAAGCAGAATAATCCCCCTGCCTTCAGGGTGGTCAGATAGTCTATAGTTCTACTATTCTAGGTGGTCAGATAGTCTATAGTTCTACTATACTGGGTGGTCAGATAGTCTATAGTTCTACTATTCTAGGTGGTCAGATAGTTTATAGTTCTACTATACTGGGTGGTCAGATAGTCTATAGTTCTACTATACTGGGTGGTCAGATAGTCTATAGTTCTACTATACTGGGTGGTCAGATAGTTTATAGTTCTACTATACTGGGTGGTCAGATAGTCTACAGTTCTACTATACTGGATAGTCTATAGTTCTACTATTCAGGTCCTCTGTTGAGGTAAGGATTGAAATGAGAGAGAGAGAGAGAGAGAGAGAGAGAGAGCGAGAGAGAGAGAGAGAGAGAGAGAGAGAGAGAGAGAGAGAGAGAGAGAGAGGGAGAGGGGGAGAGATTGTTGTGTGTAACCTCCCTACCTCACTGAGCGACTTACCTGCCTCTCCGACAAACACTTCCTGTGGTGTGCTAGTTGGTCCCTCCCCCATGACATTATAAACACTCATCCTGATCTCATAGCGCTTGTGTTTGCTCAGGTCTGGAGAACAAGGAACAACACTGACATTAACCAACAACCCACCATCACCCCAACATTTATTTTCACCTTTATTTGAACAGGAAGGATCCTTGATGCGAGAAACCTCTTTTGTAAGGGCGATCAATACATGCCAGAAAATACATTTGTTGATTTTGTAAATATGTCTTATGCAGTAGTTAGAATCTATCCAAGGAAGTAATTGAGTGGTTGTTGCGTACTGGAAAGAAATACACTGAAAATATGTGACCGTCTGGTCTTGTGATGCTTGACAAAACAAATACAAGTATGTGAGCCCATAAACCTTGGACTGGACAAGCAAGTATTCCTGGTGCATCCTATTGAAGATACAATATCCACATAGACAGTAGACAAGGCATCTTTAATTCAGGGCCCACACAGTGGTCTGTTTGAGCTCACTGTCAGAACAGACAAACAAATATGGTAGCGACTTCATTAGATTTAGTCAACTCAATTTTCACTCTGCATTTCCTGACACACACAAGACAAGGCAGCTGGGTACATCATCTACATGGCTAGAGCTTACACACTGACTAACTTCCTTTTGCTTTATAACTCAATTAATGTGTGTGTGTGCCAGTGTGTGTGCCATCACTAGGGCACAGTGGTGTTCAGTGTGTATTTCATCAGAAGTGAGACAGAGTGTGAAGCGTAGGCAGGCCTGTGAGGACTTACTATCCAGCTCATACTGGGTGAGAGAGGACTCGCTCAGGTTTCGTACGCTGTAGGGGGCTGTGAGGGAGCAGGTGAGGGGTCAAACATGAGCGTGAGAGGGGGCAGCCAGAAGAGAGAGGGCATGAGTAGAGGAGAGACATGTCATTATGTTAATGCACTCTGTGACTACTCTGAAAAACATCCACACAGTTAGAGAAACCCACAATAATTTTATCAAAGAGAAATGATGTATCACACAGACAGAGCAGATATAACATAACAGCTCTACATTAAACAAAAGATAGGACTGATTATAACTGATAATAAGAGAGACTATAGAGTAAGATTTGCCATGCACAACCACAGAGTTACAGGAAGACAAGGAGGGCAGGTTATGTACATGTTCTGATGGAGTTCTGTGTGACCTTGTGCAGAGGTTGTAGGGGACTTGTGGAGAGGTTGATGTGAGGTTGTGGAAAAGTTACAAGGAGGTTGTGGGAAGGTTGTTACTCACAGGTGAGCTCGGCCCAGGTAGCAGAGGGGCTGTTGGCAGTGAGTACGGAGAAACTGCGGAGACGGTCGTACAGGAGCTCCCGGTACCGTATCCGGAAGCCCAGGAGGATACCGTTAATCTTCTCCTCAGACGGAGGCTGTGATGACGACACAATGTTAGACTACCATTAGGACATGTTCTACATAGGCTCTCTCACAGACAGTCATATTTACAAAGCTGAGCTAGCTAACTAGACATTTGATTAATTTCTAGTTAGCTACAGTTGAAGTCGGATGTTCACATACACTTAGGTTGGAGTCATTAAAACTCATTTTTTAACCACTCCACAAATTTCTTGTTAACAAACTATAGTTTTGGTAAGTCGGTTAGGACATCTACTTTGTGCATGACACAAGTAATTTTTCCAACAATTGTTTACAGACAGATTATTTCACTTATAATTCATTGTATCACAATTCCAGTGGGTCAGAAGTTTACATACACTAAGTTGACTGTGCCTTTAAACAGCTTGGAAAATTCCAGCAAATGATGTCATAGCTTTAGAAGCTTCTGCTAGGCTAATTGAAATCATTTGAGTCAATTGGAGGTGTACCTGTGGAGGTATTTCAAGGCCTACCTTCAAACTCAGTGCCTCTGCTTGACATCATGGGAAAATGAAAAGAAAAATTATAGACCTCCACAAGTCACAAATGAAAAGAAAAATTATAGACCTCCACAAGTCTGGTTCATCCTTGGGAGCAATTTCCAAACGCCTGAAGGTACCACGTTCATCTAGTACGCAAGTACAAACACCATGGGACCACTCAGCCATCATAACGCTCAGAAAGGAGACGCGTTCTGTCTCCTAGAGATTAACGTACTTTGGTGCGAAAAGTGCAAATGTATCCCAGAACAACAGCAAAGGACCTTGTGAAGATGCTGGAGGAAACAGATACAAAAGTATCTATATCCACAGTAAAACAAGTACAATATCAACATAACCTGAAAGGCCGCTCAGCAAGGAAGAAGCCACAGCTCCAAAACCGCCATAAAAAAGCCAGACTACGGTTTGCCACTGCACATGGGGACAAAGATTGTACTTTTTGGAGAAATGTCCTCTGGTCTGATGAAACAAAAATAGAACTGTTTGGCCATAATGACTATCGTTATGTTTGGAGGAAAAAGGGGGAGGCTTGCAAGCCGAAGAACACCATCCCAACCGTGAAGCACAGGGGTGGCAGCATCATGTTGGGGGGTGCTTTGCTGCTGGAGGGACTGGTGCACTTCACAAAATAGATGGCATCATGAGGGAAGAAAATTACGTGGATATATTGAAGAAACTTCTCAAGACATCAGTCAGGAAGTTAAAGCTTGGTCACAAATGGGTCTTCCAAATAAACAATGACCCCAAGCATACTTCCAAAGTTGTGGCAAAATGGCTTAAGGACAACAAAGTCAAGGTATTGGAGTGACCATCATAAAGCCCTGACCTCAATCCTATAGAACATTTGTGGGCAGAACTGAAAAAGCATGTGCGAGCAAGGAGGCCTACAAACCTGACTCAGTTACATCAGCTCTGTCAGGAGGAATGGGCCAACATTTACCCAACTTATTGTGGGAAGATTGTGGAAGGCTACCCAAAATGTTTGACACAAGTTAAACAATTTAAAGGCAATGCTACCAAACACGAATTGAGTGTATGTAAACTTCTGAACCACTGGGAATGTGATGAAAGAAATAAAAGCTGAAATAAATCATTCTCTCTACTATTATTCTGACATTTCACATTCTTAAAATAAAGTGGTGATCCTAACTGACCTAAGACAGGGAATTTTTACTGGGATTAAATGTCAGGAATTGTGAAAAACGGAGTTAAAATATAATTGGCTAAGGTGTATGTAAACTTCCGACTTCAACTGTAGCTTTTTATTTAAACACAATTGAAATGTGCATCAATTATTTCATGACTCCCCTGTAATTCCCCTTTGCCTCATCTCAGTTATGGTCGGCCCTCCTATGCACAACCACATGCAGTGTACAACAGGAATAAGATGATGAGACAGGATTCAAAAAATGAGCTCATCCATGGTTGACTCACACAGAGAGAAATTCCCCCGTCATAAAACATGAGACAACAGGACCAGAAGAAAGGGTAAAGAGAGGAGAGAGAGAACAGGCGAAAGAGAGAAGAGTGGCAATAACCGCTTGGATGTCTAGATGTAAAACTCCTACAGGTGGTAACCTTTGAACTCTCCATCTCCCCTTTATGGTCTGCTAATTCAGGTGTTAGTGTTAGAGAGAGGAGAAGAGGAGAAGGTGTGTGTTGCACTCAGTCTAAGTACACCCTATACACCTCGCTGCCCTCTCATTACCGCCCATTGACTGACAGATGACTGGGTTTTACTGAGGATAGGAAGACCGACATCAGGACCAATCACCACACCTCTTCTTACCTGCCAGCGAATCAGCACGGATGTAGTTGTGTGTGGCGTGACAGAGAGGATTGTGGGGGCTTCGTCAGGGGCTGGAACAGGAGAGAAAACAGAGAACACAGCTGAAGACGTGCAGCCCCAGGAGGAATGGTAGCAAAGGTCTACCACCCAGGCGCAAATGACTAACGCAGTGGTATTCACGGTGTACAGACACACAAAGAAAGAAACCACCTCACCCATTGATAAACAAGTCAAAAGGGCTGTTGGAATGATTTGCGGAAGGAACCTTTCTTTAGTTAAAGTTAGTTCTGCTTGGTTGACATTGTTTGGTTGTAAGTGTTTTTGTTGGAGTGTTCGGCTGGTCACACGGCAAACATAGATAGTGATGAACAAATCACCTATTCTACTGCCAATAACGTCCTCACCACAGCAATACGTTAAGTCATCCTGACATTCTATTCAGGGAGGGATTGGAACCCAGCACTGATGTAAAACATAAATGACAGACTCCCTGCCTACGAAATGGTTTATCGGTCAATGTGGCGAAATCAAGGACAATGAAGACCAAATCATGTGTGGATAATATGATATTCACAAGGATCTTTGTTTTCAATGCAGTAAGATACCCCAAAGTGAAAAGAGGTTAAGTCTCTTACCATCCTGTAGTGTCGTGATAGCTTCACTCTCCTCGCTGTATTCACTGTCTCCTATGTCATTGGTGGCTTTCACTCTAAACTGGTAGGAGGTGAAGGGCTTCAGCCTAGCATGAAGCGATGGAACATAAGACAACATCATTCTCAGTGACATTTTTCAAGTGACATTTTTCAACTATTCAATTTCCATAGAGGGCTAAGTGCAGCCTTTCCAAGCAAATCTCTAAAATTTGAAAACTTTTCTAAAATCTCAGAAAACTTTCAACTATGTCCCCCTGTTAGTGCACTAGGTAGGGTGCTAAGTAGGGTGCACACTGTACCTGCCAACTATGTAGGAGCTGGCCTCGTGGGTGACCGAGGCAGAGTGGACGGTCCAGTTGCTACTGGTAGTGCACTAGGTCGGGTGCTGGGTAGTGTGCTAGGTAGGGTGCATACTGTACCTGCCAACTATGTAGGAGCTGGCCTCGTGGGTGACCGAGGCAGAGTGGATAGTCCAGTTGCTGTCGGGCAGTTCTCTCAGCTGCACGGTGTAGTAGCGGACCGGAGAGAGGCCATCACTGCCTGGTTCCCATGACAACAACACACTGCGGGCCTGAACATCCTTCTGGGGCACCATGGGACGATTGGTGGGCTGGGGGCGAGCTGAGAGAGAGAGAGAGAGAGAGAGAGAGAGAGAGAGAGAGAGCGTTAAACGTTAACAACATGCCCATGTTCTTTGGTCAGTAACAGTTTTCAGGCTACATTATAGTTATCTGCGTACAAGCTTTTATCGGGTTAAATAAATTACTTATACTATACTCAAAAGACAATTGCCTACAATACTCACTAACTTCAAGTGCTTGTATAAACACACAAAACAAATAGCTGATTACTGCAGATGTAACTGGGTGGAAAATAACTCATGTAAAACCTTTGTGCTGAATCTGTAAACTACTATCAGATGAGATGGGAGTTTCTTCTGAACTCGTTGGAATGCTCTGTTGTTTATTGCAAGTGACTGACAGAGCTGACTGACTCACCTCAGCCACTCTAGCATGTTGTGTCAACACTGAGAATATAAACCTGTCTGCACTCTAACACATGTAGACAATATTCTGTGGTATGCTCTATAAGTACAATAACTCACATGGAAACGTCACATAAAACTTCATCTAAGTACACAAAATATACAATAATTTCTGGAATGTTCTATAAAGTACAATAACTCCTATACTAATGTTTTATACTACTTCTTCTTACAAGGCATATTTCCATGTTTCCATAGTAACCTCCCTTTTTGGTACGTTCACCAAGTACAATAGGTAATACACTAATGTGATACAATACTTAATCTGACATATGTTTCAATTCATATGTTTACCTCTCTTCTCGGTGGTGACCACCAGTGCCTCTGAGGCCTCTCCCCAGCCCTTGCGTGTCTGGGCTGTGATGCGGAACACATACATGGAATCTTTTTTCAGACCCGTCACCATGTACTGACGAGCACTCGGGTTCAGCACGTCCACTGTGGCCGTGTTGCTGTTGCTCGAGTTCAAACGATACGTGATCTGATAGGCTGAGAGGAGGAGAAAGGAAACACACATGACAGGAGAGAGAGAGAGTCAGAAAGAAAAGCTGTGATAAACTCCTTCAAATGCCTGACACAAAAATGGCGAACAAAGGGATCAGGCTCGTTCCACGATGCTAGGTCCAAAGTTGATATATTTGTAATTATCAAAATAAGTGTTGTTTTTGTTTGCTGTATGTTAGGGTCATTCTTGTAGAGTCTGGACAGGTTAAAGGTGAAAGGTCAAGGTGTGGTCAGAGTCAAAGGTTAAATCACATACCCAGGATAATGCCGTTTGGCTGAGACGGGGACTGCCAGATGAGACGCAACGAGGTGGTCCGGACCTCAGGGAACAGGATGCCCACTGGAGGACCGGGCACTGGAGACGAGAGGGGGGCAGAGGGGCTACACTTTTTAACACTTCTTCTCTTTACATCTGAAGCAGTGGGTTACTGAATGGCAGTGGGCATTGGTCAACTATAATATCAAAGTCTGGATAGCTTTAATAAGCTATTTGAAAGCTTTTACATATCCTTTGGTATAACACATCTTGTATGAGCAGATGGATGAATGGCGCTGGAGGGAATAGTCCTCGTTTTACGGGCTCCTGGGCAATTGTGCTAATTTGTGTATTTTTTCATGCTGATCTTAACTTTTTTTTTAGACATAATGTTTCCTATGACTGAAAAGAGCTTCTGGACATCAGAACAGCTCTCACTAACCTCGATTTGGACGAGGATTTCTATTGAATTCCGGAGGCAAAAGACATTGATTATTCAGACCAGGCCCAAATCCCAGACACTCGAAGAAAGAGGAGATGGCACTATAGAGACCGGTGTGCGGGATACCTAACAAGACTACACCAGAGAGTGGATAAATCGCCTCTACCCTCTGTTCTATTGGCAAACTGGATGAGCTCTTATCAATGTGATCTGAAGAACTGTAATATCCTATGTTTCGCTGAGTCATGGCTTAGCAAGGACATGGTAAAGATAAATATAGCTGGTTTTTCAGGACAGAAAGTCAGCGTCGGGGAAGCTCAGGGAAGGGGTTGTGTGTCTCTTTGTTAACAACAGCTTGTGCACGATTGCTAATATTAATATTCTGCTTGTCTGAGTTAAAATATTTCATGATAAGCTGTAGACCATACTATTTACCTCCACAAAACGATGCTGGCTCAAAGACTACACTCAATGAGCTGTATAGGGCCATAACCAAACAAGAAAACGCTCACTCAGAGGGGGCGCTCCTAGTGGCCAGTGACTTTAATGCAGGAAAACTGATTTCTACTAACATGTCACCTGTGCGCCTAGAGGAGAATCTTTTTTTACATCACCTTTCCTCAACACACAGAGAAGCACACAAAGCTCTCCTTCACCCTCCTTTTAGCAAATCGGACCATAACTCTATCCTAATGATTCCTGCTTACAAACAAAAACTCAAACAAAAAGTACCAATGACCTGCTCAATACGGAAGTGGTCAGATGACTCGGGTGCTAATCTACAGGACTGTTTTGCTAGCACAGACTGAAATATGTTCTGGGATTCATCCGATGGCATTGAGGAGTTTACCACCTCAGTTATTAATAAGTGCATCAACTACGTCATCCCCAAAGTGACCATGCGTACATATCCCAACCAGAGACCATGGATTACAGGCCACATCCATACTGAGCTAAAGGCAAGAGTTGATGTTTTCATGGAGTGGGACACTAATCCATACGCTTATATAAAATTCCGCTACTACAGGCAAAGCGTCAATACAATACTCCCTCAATGTGAGCAAGACAAATGACCTGATTGTTGCATACAGGTAACAGAGGGCCGAGCACAGCCCATCCACACTGACGGGGCTGTAGTGGAGCAGGTTGAAAGCTTCCAGTTCCTCGATGTCCATATCACTAAGGAATTAATTAATTCCATTTTATTTTTGTGTCAATTCACTAGTTGGCAACCCATTCCTTATGGGATTAATTGACACATAAACAAACATGACAATAATTCACTGTGATAATTCAGTGATAATTGTTCTGGTGTTCTGTGCAGTACGCACCACATAAAGAGTGAAAAAGAAATCAATATGTAAATACGTTTATCCAAGCAATAATTATATCCCTAGAGTAGTAAAGAAAATATATACTAAAATACTATATATACAGATGAATAAATACCAAAAAATGAAACGGAAGGCATTTGAACCAAGGCATTTGAACCAAGGAATTATTATGGTCCAACAGTCGTGAAAAGGGCACGACAACAGAAGGTGGAAAAGGTTTGGCATGGGCCCTCAGATCCTCAAAAAGTTATACAGCTGCACCATTGAGAGCATCTTGACTGGCTGCATCACCGCTTGGTATGGCAACTGCTTGGCATCTGACTGCACGGCGCTACAGAGGGTAATGCATATGGCCAAGTACATCACTGGGGCCGAGCTCCCTGCCATCCAGGACCTCTTTACCAGGCGGTGTCAGGGGAAGGCCCTAAAATTTGTCAAAGACTCCAGGCACCCAAGTCATAAACTGTTCTCTCTCTCTGCTACCACAGAGCAAGCTGTACCAATGTCTGGAACCAACAAGAACCTGAACAGATTCTCTCCTCAAGCCATAAGACTGCGAAATAGTTAGTTCAATAGTTCATCAATAGCTACCCAGACTATTGCGTTGACCATTTTTGCATGAACTCTTTTGCCTGGAGTCTTTGTGCTGCTGGTACTGTTTATTATCTAGCCTGCTGCCTAGTCACTTTATCCCTACCTATATACTGTATACATATCTACCTCAATTACCTTGTACCCCTGCACATCGACTCAGTACTGCTACCCTGTGTATACAGCCAAGTTATCGTCACTCGTTGTGTATTCCTTGTGTTATAATTTTTCTATCATAATTTTTTTTTTTCTCTCTGCATTGTTGGGCAGGGCCCGTAAGCATTTCACTGTTAGTCTACACATGTTGTTTACAAAGCATGTAACAAATAACATTTTAATGTATACATGTATTCATTATCTAAGGCTTTTATAGGTATTCTAAATTTAGACAGGCAGATATTAGGCAGCCCAGGGCTTACCGTCGTCCAGGGTCCTCTCCAGTATGAGTGGCGAGCTGGGGACGCCGTCTCCGATGCGGGTGAAGGCCAGGACCTGGATCTCATAAAGGACGTATTTCCCCAGACCAGTCAGCTGGACACTGTGGCTGGCGTTCCCCTCTATTGTCCACAACTGGAGGGACGAGTCGGAGTCCTTCTCCTTATACAACACCTGAAGGAGGGAGAGAAGAGAGGAGAGGAAAAGAGAGGGAAGAGGGGAGTAGAGAGGGAAGATGGGAAGAGAGAGGGGAAGAGAGACGGGATGAGAGAGTGGAATTAGGCAAGAGAGAAGGAAGAGGGGAAGAGCAAAAGGAAAAAATTGGATTAGAAAGGAGAGTGAGTAATGGAATAATGTTGTTGCACTGTATTGTGTCCCTCTTGGAGGCGAGGGTGATAACTGAACGTCTCACACACCTTGTAGCCCAAGATAAGTCCATTCCGGTCTTGTTCTGGTACTTCAAACCAGCGCACCAGGATACTGCTGGAGGTGGTGGCGAAGGCTGACATGTTGGTAGGGCCACAGGAGGGGACTATATAAAATAAAGAAAAAAATTATAAACTAAATGCGTTCCATGATGTTCATGGGCCTGAGAGAGAGATAGAGATAGAGATAGAGATAGAGATAGAGATAGAGAGAGAGAGAGAGAGAGAGCGCGCGCGTGCGCTTGCATGTGTAGCATTGAAGACACATACTGGTGAACCACTGAGGCCTAGTGTCTAACCCAGGCGTGGCTGTAGCTCCAGAGAAAGCACAGCTCTATATCAGGCCAGCTAGGCCACGGCTCCTTCCTGGCACTCATCCCTGGACATAAAACAGTGATTCGGAAGAATTTGCTGGAGTGAGTGGAAAAAAGGAAAAAAGCAGAGGAATTCCACATTCTAGCCCATCTGTTCCCAATTTCCTCCTCCCTAAAGTCTGGTATCCACAGTGACTGCACCAGCACAGTGATAGAACATCCTAACCCTTTGCCTATTCTACAAGAACATCCAGAGACAGCAAGACAAAGCGTAACGAAAGAACAACTCATGCCTCACTTTAGTTTGTTTTTGAGAGAGAGAGAGAGAGAGAGACTGTGTGAAGGAGCAGAATGCAGGCAGACCGGTTGGTGTCCATTTCATATAGCTCCATGAGGCAGGAAGAAAAAAATGACCCTGGCCCCCATACCATACACGTGGGTAGATAAAAGAGGTAATATGCAGGAAGTCTGGGCCATACCAACACATGTGTGATTACAGCCTGATAGTCTAATAGTGTGGGTGGACGAGGCTGTAGCCATAGGAACATACAGTAGCAGTAGGTCATGCCTTTTATGTCCTAAAATGAATGAAGTCTGTAGATCAAAGAGTGCCAAAATTAAAGACTGAACATCAGTGCTGTGTGTGAGGCCACACCAAATGTTATTAACCAGATAAAACAGGATATACCTAAATCAAAGGAAATGTAACTACACCGCAAATTCCCCTATGTTAAATGAACACTGAACGTGCGTACCTGTATAGACACTAAACAGTGTTGAATTAACACACTGCTTAGTGTAAAACGTTATTTGCATATTTCCCAAAATGCCTTGCCTTTCAAGTTAATTGTAGTGTGAACACCCATTACTGAATGTGTTAGTGCCAATAACATGCTTGTCACATTCCTCCATGTTCAGTCCTACGCACTTCACCAAGTGAGATCCTATGTTATTAAAATGTCATTATTTAACACAAAACAATATATATTTCATAAGGCATTATTTTGAGGGCTTAAGCAAAAGAAAAAACTGGTTTGCAGGGATTGGTTCACTTATTTTTGGGATTGGTTCACAAGGTTGGTTTGTTGATGCTGGGTTATTGAGATATGACCCAGTGGGTCAGATCAGAAGACTCAGAAGGCTTGAAATAATGTATTTTTGGCCATCCCCTGAGAGTAAATGTCATTCTGGTTCATCTGATCTGTTGAATTGTTTTTACATTATAGTCAAACACTAACACTTTTATTTTTATTTTTTAGCTTTAATGAAGGTTACAGAAGCATACAGAAAGCATTTAGAACTGTGACTTACTCCACATTTTTTAGGTAACAGCCTTATTCTGAAATTGATAACTTTGTTTCCCTTATCAATCTATACACAATACCCCATAATGACAAAGCAAAAACAGGTTTTTAGAAATTCGTAAATGTATTTAAAAAATAATAATAATATTAGGTTTATATAAGTATTCAGACCCTTTACTCAGTACTTTGTTTAAGCACCTTCAGCAGCAATTACAGCCTTGAGTCTTCTTTAGGTATGACGGCTTTAATCAAGGATATCCCTGAACTTTGCTCCATTCATCTTTGCCTCGATCCTAACTGGTCTCCCAGTCCCTGAAAAACATATCCACAGCATGATGCTGCCACCACCATGCTGCACCGTAAGGATGGTGCCATGTTTCCTCCAAACCTGACACTTGGCATTCAGGCCAAAGAGTTCAATCTGAGAGTCTTTAAATGACTTTTGGCAAACTCCAAGCGGGTTGTCATGTGTCTTTTATTGAGGAGTGGCTTCCATCTGGCCACTCTACCATAAAGACATGATTGGCGGAGTGCTGCAGAGATGGTTGTCCTTTTGGAAGGTCCTCCCATCTTCACAGAGGAACTCTAGAGCTCTGTCAGAGTGACCATCGATTGCTCAGTTTGGCCGGGCGACCAGCTCTAGGAAGATAGTGTAAACACCCATTACTGAATGTGTTAGTGCCAATAACATGCTTGTCACATTCATCCATGTTCAGTCCTACGCACTTCTTCCATTTAAGAATGATGGAGGCCACTGTATTCTTGGAGACCTTCAATGCTGCAGAAATGTGTTGGTACCCTTCCCCAGATCTGTGCCTCAACACAATCCTGTCTCGGAGCGCTATGGACAATTCCTTCAACTTCATGGCTTGGTGTTTGCTCTGACATGCACTGTCAACTGTGGGACCTCTATATAGACAGACAGGTGTGTGCCTTTCCAAATCATGTCCAATCAATTGAATTCACCACAGGTGGACTCCAATCAAGTTGTAGAAACATCTCAAGGATGATCAATGGAAACAGGATGCACCTGAGCGCAATTTTGAGTCTCATAGCAAAGGGTCTGAATACTTATGTAAATAAGGTTTTTCTAAAACGTCTAGAAACTGTTTTCGCTTTGTCATTATGGGCTATTGTGTGTATTGAGTGTTGAGGATTAAAAAAAATACATTTTAGAATAAGGCTGTAACATAACAAAATGTGTCAAATGTCAAGGGGTCTGAATACTTTCCGAAAGGCACTGTATGAGTTTATTCAAAGCCTATGCAAATCCCCATGTAATATCCGTATGTGATATCCCAATGGGATAGCAACCCCTTTGTAGCAATAAGTAAATAATAATGTTCATATTTTTTAAGATTAGAATATCTAATGTGCAAAAATATAAGGACAATTTTACATCATAGTGTACAAACTCAACATCAACTGGAATGACACTTACTCTCACAGGTGGCCAAAAATAACTATTTAAAAATAACTATCCTCCCGAAGATAACCTATGGATTAAACCCAGAATGAAAGTGATCAAAAATGACATTGACGGTTAAATTCACCCATGTTTGGGTAATCCGAACAAGCCAACCTGGTGGGTTATTCACACAACCTGTCACATTATGATGTCTTACAAAGTGAAGTTCAATTTGAAATCCAGCCAGAGCGGGGATTTCTAACCTTCTTAGTTTCTTATCCCCCGCAACCTGAATTCATGGTTGGGAAAACTGAAATATGAAACTAGCTAAGGGATCTAAACTGGAACAACAATTTCAGTAACGGGTACAATGAATCCAAGTAACATATTGGATTAGTTTAGAAAATGTATGGCATTTATATTTGAGAAGCATTAATTAATCAATCAATGTACATGCAAAAACATAGATATTGAAAGAAAATATTCTTAAAATCGACCTGCATTAGAGGATGCTGGGAAATATGATAACGATGGGCATGGTTTTGGTTCAACTCCGGTTATTAACACCAACATTGGGGTTATTTTACACCAATGAGTGTTTATTCAACACTTACAGAGGTAATATGCAGGAAGTCTGGGCCATACCAACACATGTGTGATTATGTGTAGAGTGTAGGCCTGCAAAATAAGGCCTTATGAAGTACATACTGAGTTAAATAATAACGTTTTATTCACTCAGGATCTCACTTGGTGATGTGTACATGACTGAAAATGGATTAATGCAACAACCTGTCCCTAACAAATACAGTCATGGGTGGCAACTCTATAATTCACTCGAAAGGCAAAGCACTCTGGGAAATAAAGCTTTACACCAAGCAGTGTGTTAATTTAACACTTTCCAGTGTCTACACAGGTCCACACTTTCAGTGTTAATTTAACACTGGATAAGTTTCTGTGTAATTGCATACAGTATGTGTCTCAAATTGCATTCCTATCCCTATGAGCCCTGGTCAAAGGTATTGCACTATACTGTATAGAGAATAGGGTGCCATTTGAGGCGCAGACATAGAGTATGATGTGTAATCTCACCAGACTCCCTGGTCCTCCCTCTGACTGGCTGGCTCCAGGGCCCGGCCCCGATACCGTTGAGAGCCTGAACCCTGACCTCATACTCTGTCCACTCCTCCAGGTCCTCGATAGTGAACTCCCTCTCCAGCCGGTCAGCTATCACATGGGTCAGTGCCTTACCCTGGGAGCCTGTACGGGAGTATTGGAGCCGGTAACCCAACAGATCTGGGTTCCCATTGTACTCCCACTCTGGTAGGGGCTGTGAGGGGGGTGAGAGAGAAAGAGGGAGAGGGAGGAGGAGAGAAAGAAGGAGAAAGGGGGGGGTGGAGAGGGAGAGAGCAAGAGGGAGAAAGAGGGAAAATGAAAGAAAGAAACGAGAGATAAAAACTACAACACACGAAGACACACAGCCAGTCATCATCGCTTGATGAAAAACTCAGAGCATCACATCATAATGTCAGTCTGTTGAGACGTCACGTACCACCCATCGAAGCCACAGACTGGTCTCGCTGGCCGTGCGCAGGGTGACGTTTGCGGGGGACATGTCTGGAGGGGCCTGCAAGGTCTGGATCTTTCTGGAGGGCTGACTTGGAGGACTGGTCCCCACAATGTTTACCTGACGCATACGGAACCTAGCAGGAGAGAGGAAACAAGAGCAAAGTTATCACAGGAGTTTTCCATAGGTTTCCATTAGAGTTTTTTGTGGCCAGGTCACATGGCCAGGAAAAACACAGGGTTCTATGACTAGAATAGAGTTAAGGCTGTGCTCAATGTAGGTGGGCCTCACACTTGTAGAATGGGTAGGGGTCAAGGTATAGGAGTTAAGTATAGTACCTGTCAAAGGTGTAGGGGTACATAGCAGCCTACCTGTAGAAAGTGTATGGGTTGAGTCCTGGCACCTCCATGGAGCGGGCATCAGGCTCGTTGGGCAGCTGGTGAACAATCACCCAGTCTTCATTGTCTCCTATCACACTGACCTAAACACAACAACAACACACAACACAACATGATATACGCTGCATCCCAAAAGGCACCCTATAGAGTAAGTAGTGCAGTATATAGGTAATAGGGTGCCACTTGGGAGTCATAGTCGATGTGGGTCACAGATCAGGTGGGAGCGGTCAGACACTTTATGCCCAGGATAAGCTCATCTCTCTGGGGAAGAAGGCCTTCTTACCTGGGCCTCTACCTGCCAGCGAGAGATGGAGGTCTTTCCATCATAGCCAGGTTTGAACTGGAGGGTGATGGATCGAGGGCCGATGTTGGAGATGGCCATGTTGGTGGGAGGACCCGGCAGCTCTACACAGACACACAAGAGAGAGAGAGAGAGAGGGGGGGGGGGGGGGGGGGGCGAGAGAGAGGGGGGGGGGGGGGGGAGGGAGAGAGAGGGGGGTGGGGGGGCGAGAGAGAGAGAGAGAGGGGGAGCGAGAGCGAGAGACAGAGAGGGGGGGGGCGAGAGAGAGAGAGAGAGAGAGAGAGAGAGAGGTGGGGGTGGGGAGGGCGAGAGAGAGAGAGAGAGAGAGGGAGGGAGGGAGCAAGAGAGAAAGCGAAAGAGAGAGTTTTAACTTTATTTTCCATTTGAAAGGAGGGAAAAATACAGGCAGAAAGAGAAGGAACAGAAAGGGTATCAAGAGTGAGACAGGGCCTTTAACAGTAAACAGTTGTAAGTAATGAGTGGGGCAGAAATCATAATACAGTGGTCTCTATGCCTAATGTAATGCTTTTTTCATTTGACTTAGGTTTTCTACATTGTGTATGTCTATCTTTTAAATCCTACTGGTTTAGGAAGTAATGTTTTCAGAACTATGCATCTACTATATCCAGAAAGGAAAGATTAACTTAGTTCTCCAATAAGCATTTCTGAATGAAAAGTATCAATAGGATTATTCAGGCTTGGATCTCAGTTCTCATATCTGCGCTCTGGAGTCGTCTAAAAGTTGTCTACAGGGAAATATATTACTGAGTGACAGTGCAACCTTGTGCTCTAAAATGGATATTGCACCAGAGATGAGCCAATGCTTTTGAGTTCTCGCTCTCATGAGAGTTTCGCTTCACTCAACTCAAAGTTCTCAAGAAGAATAAACTCAACTTTTCAGGTGGGCAGGACTAGATGGGGATCTAGGAAAAAGCTTGCATAGTCCTATAAATAGCATGCCAAATTCATGACATTAATAACAAACATTTACATTCGGATTCCGTATTTGTATTTGTTTTGATCTTATCTCATCACTGCAACTGCCAACGGGCTCGGGAGAGGCAAAGATCAAGTCACGCCTCCTCCGAAACATGACCCGTCAAACCGCGCTCCTTAACACCCGCCCGCACCATTGTGTCGGAGGAAACACTGTTCAACTGACGACCGAAGTCAGCCTGCGGGCGCCCGGCGCACCACAAGGAGTCGCTAGAGCGCGATGAGCCAAGTAAAGTCCCCCCGGCCAAACCCTCCCCTAACCCAGACACTGGGCCAATTGTGCACAGCCCTTTGTGACTCCTGGTCATGGCTGGTTGTGACACAGTCGGGGATCGAACCCGGGTCTGTAGTGCCACACAGGAGGCCTTGGATACTGTCTTTATAAGTACGTTATGAATAATTAAAAAATACAACATCCAAATGTAAATGTTTATTATTAGCTGAATATGACATTGATTCTGAACATAAGCAAGTGTATGTAAGTGTGTTACTCTTGAAGGGGCACGTGCACCTTTAGTGCTCTAAGTCCTGACATTTTGCCCTCCTATTAAAAGAGTTCCCTTATGATTGTCGAAGTTTTAAAAAAACTTTTTTCTCACAATCAAACCAGAGTCTTGAAAAAAGTCCCCTCCCCTGCCCTTCCGCCAGTCCGTTGCTGCACTTGTTCTCTGCATAGTTCTTATGTGAAATGTGAAGCGTGACTAATTGCCAGGCAACCACTATGGTGATTTAGTTCAGTCACCTTCATTTCATCCCTTTGCTTTAATGCCATACCAATACACCAATACATAAACTCTGCTGCAAGTAAAACAACAGACCTCACCATTGCACAAGGCTGCTTGCCAAATCACACCCTATTCCCTATATAGTGCACTAACTTTGGCCAGATACCTATGGGACCTGGTCAAAAGCAGTGCACTAATAGAGTGCCATTTGGGATGCAAGACTGAGACACAAGCACACCCCAGGGCACTGTATAGTGAAAGGGGCCAACTCTTCAAGGTGATGGAGTGGGTCTATTGGCTCATAATGAAATGGACTATAGACTATATGACTAGAATAGTCAAATCAGCACCTTTAAATCATTAGCATGCCTGGTTATTCAGACAATAGCACAGAGAGAGATCTCTAGGGTGGATTACTATATTCATAGTAATCACCATTCTGGGAACGATAACCACAGCTCCATACCTTACTAACTGTGGCCCTCGATAGAATGGCTCTTTTAATTTGACAGCTCTGAAAGACATACTGTATAGTGTCTGGGGGAACCGCCGGTGCAATAATAATTGACTGGAAGTATTTTCTTTTTTATAATACACTGTAGCATGTTTTAATAGGAAATCGTAAACTGGAATTATCCTAAATGGTCTCGATGGGCTCTTACTTTTGGCTGGGTTTCTGGGTGAAGTGTATTAAAATCTCATTCTGAACTGTCGGTTTTGAAGTGGAGAAGTAAGTCCCCTGGTTTGGTGTAGTCTCCTACTTTATGGCTCTCTGTCTGTCACAGTTCTGCCTGCCTGACTGACTGACTGACTGGGGTATGGTTACATAGTGTCTGGAGCAAGACAGACACACACACACAGTTACTGTCACTCAGGATTCTGTAGAAATGGTGAGAGGTTAGGGACGTTTGGGGATTGTAAGTGGCGGGTGACAGGGCAGCCCGCTGGAAGCTGGGTTCTGGCTAGGTTTCTGGGGGTAGCAGACAATGTTTTAGGTAAGGCCTGGACATGGACGGAGGAGGGTCAGTGATGCTGAGGCTAGTAATCAGGATACCAACTAGCACTCTGGCTGAGCTCAGTCAGGGCTGCATCTGATATGGCACCCTGAATGTAGTGCACTATAAAGTGAATAAGGGGCCTATTCTGAATCACCAGGGACTGAGCCATCAATAATACTGACCTCGAGGCACTCCAGAAGAGATGGGGGAAGAGGACAGTTTCCCCTGGCTGGTGCTAGGGATAACAGGGTAGGGTTAGGGACTGGTTGGGAACTGACCTGGAGGTACTCCAGAAGAGATGGTGGAGGAGGACAGTTGTCCCTGACCCTTGGAGGTCATGCCGGCCACCTCGATGGTATAGGTGGTGAGGGCGGTCAGCCCTGTGACGCGGTACTCCAGGGTCACGTTGGGGAGGTAGTGGGTCACCCGTGTGTTGGTGCGGTTAAACTCCTCCCACGAGATACGGTAGCCTGGAACAGAGAATCAATCAAATTCATCAATAAATACAATATTATTTGTGTAGAGTTTTTTTTTTACCAATACAAACTGAGTCTAATAGAAGAGAAACAGAGGATATTGATGAACAGTGTATAGGTGGCCAGATCCATTGTGAATAAAGACAACTCTTAACATGAAGTGGGTCATCTTCTTCAGCTCTAATGTCTTTGGTGTGGCGTACCTGTGAGGACTCCATTCTTCTCTCCAGGTTCTCTCCAGCTCACTTTGAGAGAGGTGTCTAGGATATCTGTGAAGCTCAGGTGACCCACAGCCCCAGGAGCTAGAGAGGAGGGCACGGTGGTTATTATGATGAGAATGATAACACAATGGATCCCATGGAGCTCAAAGGCATTCACAATTATATAGATGTCTTGTACTATATTGAATAGCAAACTGCATTTATTAAGTGTAATATGAAGAAATCATGAAAATGTGGCTTTTACACGTTGAACAGTCATTACAGCTACTAAAATAGGCAACATTTTACTTGGACAATAGCGTAATTACAAGTAGAGGCCCAGTACAGTATGGCCAACCAATTATCTCTTGAGAAAATGTGTCCCAATTATGTGTGGATGTGTGCAGAAACCCAAATGTAGCATACGCATTCATTAGATCTGTAGAACTAGGCTGTTAGGCTGTGCTGAATAATAGATTTGACCCAGTGGGCATGTTTCAGTATGATTGGCCATGTCCATTCAACAGTGTGTGTGTGTTGTGTGTTGTGTGTTGTGTGTTGTGTGTTGTGTGTTGTGTGTGTGTTGTGTGTGTGGTGTGTGTGTGTGTGTGTGTGTGTGTGTGTCTGTGTGTGTGTGTGCGTGCATTTGGAACTCACTGTCTTCATGTGTCCTAAGGCCTTTAGCAGGGCTGCGGGGGCCATCCCCTGGTGTAGTGAAACAAAGCACAGAGGTGTAGTACTCTCTGAACTTCTTCAGCCCTATCACGTAGCCCACATGCACGCTATCCTGGAAGTTAGGTCTCACTGTAACCATGGTGACCTCCTCTTCCTGACCTGGCTCCCATGCCAACAGCTAGCAGAATGGGAAATGGGAACAGAGAAGGAAGAACGTGAGATCAAACTGGAAATAAGAAGTAAATGGTAGAACATAAACAGTAGAACATCTTATAGGACTGACTGGTTTTACCTTTAGCCCTCAATTTGATATTGTGAATGGGAACCAAAGTGCATCGGATACCATATTAACTCTTTCATTGCCCACAATTTACACCCCAAATTTGACCTAAATAGCACTGTTACTCTCCAAGTCTAATCATGTTCACATTTTGTTTAAACCAACTCTCCCCCCTTCCATGTGCTGTTGACCTACTCGGGGGTGTCATGTGGCATCATAACTATTATATGAATGGTTAGTGTCACTCTAAACATATTCTTGTCATTGAGTAAGCACTGGAAGCACAGTGTCTCCTGACCCCTCCTGTCTCAGCCTCCAGTATTTATGCTGCAGTAGTTTATGTGTCGGGGGGCTAGGGTCAGTTTGTTATATCTGGAGTACTTCTCCTGTCCTATCCGGTGTCCTGTGTGAATTTAAGTATGCTCTCTCTAATTCTCTCTTTCTCTCTCTCGGAGGACCTGAGCCCTAGGACCATGCCTCAGGACTACCTGACATGATGACTCCTTGCTGTCCCCAGTCTACCTTGCCGTGCTGCTGCTCCAGTTTCAACTGTTCTGCCTGCGGCTATGAAATCCTGACCTGTTCACCGGACGTGCAACCTGTCCCAGACCTATTATTTGACAATGCTGGTCATTTATGAACATTTGAACTTCTTGGCCATGTTCTGTTGTAATCTCCACCCAGCACAGCCAGAAGAGGACTGGACAACCCTCATAGCCTGGTTCCTCTCTAGGTTTCTTCCTACGTTTTGGCCTTTCTAGGGAGTTTTTCCTAGCCAACGTGCTTCAACACCTGCATTGCTTGCTGTTTGGGGTTTTAGGCTGGGTTTCTGTACAGCACTTTGAGATATCAGCTGATGTATGAAGGGCTATATAAATACATTTGATTTGATTTGATTTGGAAGGCAGGGCTGGAATGAGTCCACAGAGAGAGAGAAAGAGATTGAAAGAGAAATGTAAACTGCGGTGTATAGCAGGTCTAATGTAGAGGGATTGCACACACATAACAGAATGGGAGTTAATGTACCGAGTGGTCAATTAGGTGATTAGACAAATACTACCCTTGGCAAATATATTGGGTCTATTTCAATCTTGGTTCCCAGGCTGTAAGTAGAGTTTGACTCTGGGAAAGAGTGTGCGGTGGGGTGGGTGTGTGAGCCAAATGTGGAATAAATGGATGCCCATTCTGCACACTCACTCATACAAAACACACACCTCATACAAAACACACACACAAGCTTTCGCGCACACACCTCATACAAAACACACACCTCATTCAAAACACACTCACTCATACAAAACACACACACACAAGCTATCGCACACACACCTCATACAAAACACACACCTCATTCAAAACACACACACACAAGCTATCACACACACACCTCATACAAAACACACACCTCATTCAAAACACACTCACTCATACAAAACACACACACACAAGCTATCGCACACACACCTCATACAAAACACACACCTCATTCAAAACACACACACACAAGCTATCGCACACACACCTCATACAAAACACACACACACAAGCTATCGCCTCATACTGACGAACAAGCACATACAGTACATTGGTTGTTCCACAAAATGAGTGCCTTTTGGACATGAAAACTTTTAAGAAATGAACTTTAAAATATATCTTCTGTCAACATTCAAGTGGATGGAGGAAATGTTTAGCCTACGGGAAACCACTTTTGCCATCTCAGGCATTAAAACACTGTGAGCTAAGAGCATTTTATCTGCACTTTCACTACACTGTCTGTCAACCCTGTAACTATTATTTAAAAGCATTTATTTGATAAATCCAACTTTCCTCATTGTTTAAGTATCCCTTCTACAAATAAACTCACATATAATATCAAACTGTTGGGCCGTTAACAGGGTTGACGATAATAGTTTTAGGTGAAGATCAGCCATTATTCCTCATGTGGTGAAGAGCATGGGAACACATGGTGTTCATGAAATGAGGAATTAGACATATGTTGCACACATCATATTCAAATTTTCCTAACATAAATTAAGCAAACAGACCACCTCAGTCATAGATGATGAAACAATTATAAATACACCAAAAAGAGAGAGATTTCCTTCCTTTTCCACCATGCTGTTCAGACGACCCAAACCATGTCACCTGCTGTGAATCATTTCCCTTGGTGGAATGGTACATTATTTTAAAGGGGTAAATTGTTGCCATTGCAGGGTTTACTTTAAAATGAGGGACAGACACAAATGAATCACTAATCAAGTGGAATATAAATAATAGTCTTCAGAAATGACTGGCAAAGCAGCAAAATAACTAGGCCTTTACAATGATGGGAAAATGTTTCTACAAAGTGGATTGAAATCTTCCTAGAACTGATACAGGGTTGATGGAGGAACATGTAACAAATGCTGAAATGTCACATTTTAGCCAGCCTTTATTCATATAAAAAAATCTGATGTATTAAATTCTCCGTGTGGTCTATGGTGCACTTCATTCAATATAACATGCTTTAAAATTCAATATTGGTGCACAATTTCTACTTAAAATATCAAAGGGACACAAAAGGGGGCTCCCGAGTGGCGCAGCGGTCTAAGGCACTGCATCTCAGGGGTAGGCCGTCATTGTAAATAAGAATTTGACAAGAGAAATAAACAGTAAACATCACCCTCCCTCCATCCCTCCCAGTAACCTCTCTCTTGGGACAGGCCCTGCAGTCAGAGAGAGTAGTGGCGCCTGAGATGTCCTGTTAGTGAACTCTCCAGAGAGAAACACAATGCATGTGTCATCACATCTCAAAGACTTTCTATAGAATTAAGTTCTAGTACAGCTGACTCTAAACAGTCATTCTCAATACAGCTCATTCTGATCCTATCAAGTACATCTGTAAATAACAAAACCAGCTTTCGTAACAGTATGGGCTGGAGAGATTGAACAAACGACTTCCAGATCTACTAAGCCACAAGATAGATAGCTGGTAAAATGCTCAGAAAATGAAAGTCAAAGAAACCAATTGGAAATTGGAAGCCATCTTTCACAATGGTTAGGAGTGGCATATCTCTTTCCCCTTGTGACACAGTATGAGACATGTACCAGCACCTAATGACAGGCTGTCTCTAACCTCGCAGCCATAGTTCTATCACCCATTAAATGGTACTGCCCTTAGTGCCATGGTGACTTGTGTCTATCACCCATTAGATGGTACTGCCCTTAGTGACAGGGTGACTTGTGTCTTATGATGTCCCTCACCTTGTATCCCTGGTTGATCCCGTTGATGAACTGAGGGTTAGGGGCGGCCCAGGTGATACGGATGGTTGTGGAGTTGACAGCCTCTGCCTGAACGTTACTGGGGGCTATAGTCGGCACTGAGGAAGATAAGTGAGAAAAAAGGAGAAGAGAGAATCAGAGAGAGAGAGAGAGAGAGAGAGAGAGAGAGAGAGAGAGAGAGAGAGAGAGAGAGAGATAGAGAGAGAGAGAGAGAGGTGAGAGGAATGGATAGAGAGAACATGAGATTAAACTAAACACCTTATAGATTGGACAGCCTTGGCTGGAAGAATTTACAGTATGTGTCTATATCCCAGGTATTGCTATTGATTCTGCAGGACAGGGCAGGGATCGCCATATTCACTTCTTCACACCTTCCCTTCCCATGTAATGTACCATCCAGAGCTTACAGAGGACGCAATAGGAAGACATACCAGTATTCAGAAAGTAGTCAATGTATTCAGCAAGACTTCAATACTATGACATGCGTGTTAACTCCAAGTACTGACTGTGTTGTCTTCTCCATGAACGGTATCAAGAAAATATCCCTGTTGAACATCCTTCTTATATCCTCAAAACGGGCATGGGTATTTACTTGACAAGTTCATTTATGTGTCAAGTCATTAAATAGGTATACAAAGTTAACAACTCCACAGGTAAAATCCTTGCCATTATATTTATTTCCACATTGTCTAAGTATTTATCTGACTGACAAGCATAAGGACCAATGAGCAGAGACTATTCCAGCTCACATCTGACTGACAAGCATAAGGGCCAATGAGCAGTGAGTATCCAGGATCACTCACCTCCTTGCAACGTCCACTCAGTGACCTTGTGGCTGAAGGTTCCTAGCCCCGCCCAGTTGTAGGCTGCCACTTCGATCTCATAATTGGTCCAGATGATAAGATCTTCCAGGAGAAGGTTGGTCACGTCTGGTTTGGAGATGTTCTTACTCTGGTAGTCCACTGGAAGACCTGTCAGACGGTACCTGAGAGGAGAGATAGGGTAGGAGAGAATGAAGAGAGGGAGGAGAGAGGTTAGTCTGGTCTGTTTTGGAGATGTTGTTACTTTGATACTCCATCGGCAGACCTGTTAGACAATAACTGAGAAGGTAATCTAGTATGAGTCGATTGTAGTCACAAGGCCACCGAGGGTGCAGAAATTGAGCACAAATGGATTCTTACTCGGAGAACAAGGCATTCAACTCGTGCGTTTTTGTATCACGGTACCTGAGACACCGCGCCATTGTTTTCATACTAGGGACTGTAGTACATAACAGCTACAGTAGGGGGAAACAGAGCACAAGACTACAGCACTCGCCAGAGTGAGCAGATGACTATGACGACATTGGCTCTAACTCTAAAGGATTGGAATATCTACAGAATGCCTGCCGCCTTATTTGGTCTACACCATGACACAACCAGCAACAAACCTACTGTAAACTGAGTTTATCCGTATTGATAAACTCCCAGAGACTACAACAGTAGGCCTACCCCATAAACGACTCTTTCTCTCACATTAACCCACAGACAGTGGTTTTACTTCATTATGAACATGACTTCTTATGTTATGTGCTATCATACAAAATAACAACTCTCGTCCTTCATTCAGAGAACCAGGGTTATAGCAGCCAACCCATCCTGTCATCCCATGGTGTTGTGTTCTCACCGGACGCTGTAGCCTCTGAGGATCCCGTTCTGGTGGCTCTCTGGTGGGGGCTGCCATTGGATCATGATGGACTGGTTGGTGCGGCCGCTGGCGATCACGTTCTGGGGAGGAGCACTGGGAGGTTCCTCTGGTAGAGATACACTGCAGAGAGTGGCGATAGAGAGAGAAAGTTGGGAACAAGAGACAGATACAGATACAGAGAAATGAGGGGAAGAAAGAGGGATGTTTATCTGTCCAAAGAGGAGGGTCACATCACACACAGATTTCAATACTCCTAAGACTGTATTTTACGCTGTTGTCCCTGTTGATTTACTGATCTGGCAATGAACTACAACTATGAGAACCACTGTCTCTGTCATAACCTCTTTGTCTTGCATTGCCTCTCAGCATTCATCCTATCTACCTATTTCAGCTGTGGAAAAATAATCATTACGTCTTTTCCTAAAATATCCCCTACCGATGGAGACATAAGGTACCATACCAGAGAGTGAAAAGGCTAAGACCACAGACCACAGTGCACCAGTCAGATGATGCTCAATCAATTAAATCCAGTAAAACCCTACAGTTTATTCCTACCCTGTCAAAACCAAAGAGAGAGATACTGTATGAAGCTTCTGAAGCGAGGCGGAGTTGAGATGAAATGGAAGCACAAAGTGCTCGATGTGAATCCCTGCGCTGTCGGGCGGGAGCGCCCTATGGCTCTTCTCTCAGCTGGAGATGGCTGGGGATCCAACAGTTTGCATCTGAACTGGCGTGACTTGCTAGCCGGTGTAAGAGGACAGTTGCGCTATGGGCCCTGGTTAAAAAGTAGTGCACTATGCAGGGAATAGCGTGCCACTTGGGATGCAGGGGGGGGGGGGGGGGGGGGGGGTCGTTTTAAAGGAGACACACTGTACAATTTCCGAAGTGACTCAGGCTAGTGAAGCCAACCTGATCTCCACACTCTCCCGGGACACCCCCAAATCCCTCTCTGAGTGAGTGAGGTGGTGGTGTGTGTCTAGCTGCATCGGCTCAAATACTGTTCCTTCAGCAGATAAACACACACACGCACACACCATTGACAATGTGTACTGGGACAGGGGATCACACACTTGTTGTCTGGGAGACTGTGTGGGCTGTTATCAATGAATAGCATGATATAAGGGGCTTCGAAGGGGAGAGAAGGATCCTCTGAGGACCCTCACCTGCTTGCCCAAGCTCATGTACACGCTTACTAACTAACTAGCTAACTCACACAATTGTTCATTAATTTATCCACTCACCGGTCAGTCTCCTTGCTGAACTGTCCCTTTCCCACGTCATTGACGGCACACAGGCGGAACTGGTAGGAGCGTGCTGGGATGAGCCCACTGACTGTCACCGCGGTCGACTCAGGCTCTATGTTGGCCAGGAGGATAGCCCAGGGAGCGTCTAGGACAGGGAGAGAGAACAGACATACAATCAGCGGATGATCTAATCCTTATTCCTTCTATTCCTCTAACTAACAGTGGTTTCTTTTTTCTCATTCTATTTTTCTCATTCTACTCTCCTCCTCTAGTTGAATTTCTTTCCTCCCTGGCTACTCCTTGCCTGGCTACCTTTCCACATCGCTCCAGACAAAATGACGTTTTGGATTTGCCTCCCTCCCCTACGATTTCTAGAATGAGAATATTCTGACCCTTCTGACTGGTCCCAGAAACCAATGGGCTGGGGAAGAGCCTGCCTACATGATGGCGTCATCAACTTTGAAACTTTGATTGGTTAGATTTGTTAGAGATGATCCAATCGCTGATGAATGTGCTGTGGACAACACCCCTTCTTGAAGCAAACGACTTCTAGGATGGCAGGTTCAGACTGAAAGTATGTAGCGCTCCGTAGAGCAGAGGATTAACTTCAGAGTCGTCTGGCAGGTGTCCATCTGAGATCACTCACTGTTCTCGGAGACCTCCAGGACGTAGTGGATTAGGGGGCTGTTCCCGTCAAAGGGTTTGGCCCATGTCAGGTTGATGGCCCTCTTCTCTGAGGAGCTCAGCAGAGACACAGGGTTCTCTGGGGCATAGGGCAGCTGCCTGTGAGGGGAAGATAGACAGATAGTCAGGGAGCTCATCAGAGAGGCGGGCAGACAGAGGAGATATGACTGGATTCGTTTTCCTAATCAATT
Organism: Oncorhynchus mykiss; assembly: GCF_013265735.2. Taxonomy (NCBI): domain Eukaryota; kingdom Metazoa; phylum Chordata; class Actinopteri; order Salmoniformes; family Salmonidae; genus Oncorhynchus; species Oncorhynchus mykiss. The sequence goes on along the minus strand of NC_048584.1, from coordinate 25,299,428 downwards.
CTTAGAGGTAAGAATCACTCAAAATCCTTCATTATGGGAACCTAAGAGAGAAGGGCAGAGAAGAAAAGAGAGATAGACAGACAGGAGCAGTGGTGTGTATTCATGGATGCCAAGGGATGCGAGGCTTCCCCCCAAAAATGACAAAAACTTTAAATAATCGATCTTTTGTCTCTCTGTGTTTCATAGTTATCCTTCAATTCACAAGAGGCTGAATGTATCTCACAGGAGAAAGCCTCGGAGTGAGTGAAACAGCGCCCATCTGTCTCTCTACGTGTAGGTCATCTATCTGATACTGTCTGGTTCGAATGACTATGACGTTGTTGCCGTCCGTAGTAGAGGTCGACCGATTAAATCGGAATGGACGATTTATTGGGGCCGATTTCAAGTTTTCATAACAATCGGTGATCGTCATTTTTGGACACCGATTGTGGCCGTTTAAAAAAAGAATGGCTGGTGGGCAGTATTGAGTAGCATGGATGAATAAGGTGCCTAAAGTAAACGGCCTGCTCCTTAGTCTCAGTTTCTAATATATGCATTGTATTATTAGTATTGGATAGAAAACTCTAAAGTTTCTAAAACTGTTTGAATGATGTCTGTGAGTATAACAGAACTCATATTGGCAGGCAAAATCCTGAGTTGAAATCAAAACAAGAAGTCAGAAATCTGAGCTTTGTATGTATTCACCAGTCCCCAATGAAATCCCCTTGAGATATGAATGATGTTGCACTGCCTAGGGGTTCCACTAGATGTCAACCATCAATAGAAATTATAATGAGACTTCTATGATGTTGTGGGAGTGAATGATAGCAGAATCAGTCAGGTGTCTGGCAGTCAGCCATTTTCTGATCATGTTTATTCCTTGTGGTAGTCACTAGCGTTCCATTGCTCACGAAGACAAAAAGTACTCCGGTTGGAACTTTATTGAAGCTATATGTTAAAAACATCCTAGTGATTGATTCTGTACTTAGTTTGAAATGTTTCTTTGACCGGTAATATCACTTTTTGAAGTTTTTGTCCGATATAACGCTGACCAGAATTAGCGTTTGGATATGTATACCAAACGCGCTAACAAAAAAAGGTATTTGGACATAAATAACGGACATTTTCGAACAAAACAAACATTTATTGTGGACCTGGGATTCCTGGAGTGCTTTCTGATGTAGATCATCAAAGGTAAGGGCATATTTATCATGTAATTTCTTGTTTATGTTGACGCCATCTTTGCGGCTGTGGTGTTGCATGCGTTCTTTTTCGGGTAAGTTTAAAAAAAAAATCTGACACAGCGGTTACATCAAGGAGAGGTATATCTATAATTCCATGTGTATAACTTGTATTATCATCTACATTTGTGATGAGTATTTCTGTTGAATGATGTGGCTATGCAAAATCACTGGATGTTTTTGGAACTAGTGAATCTAATACGCCAATGTAAACTCAGATTTTCTGATATAAATATGAACTTTATCTAACAAAACATGCATGTATTGTGTAACAAGTCCTATGAGTGTCATCTGATGACGCTCTAAACACCTGCCTTACATTGCACTCCACGAGGAGCCTGCATGGCAGGCTGACTACCTGTTACGCGAGGGTAGCAAGAAGCCAAGGTAAGTTGCTAGCTAGCTTTAAAAGTATCTTATAATAAAACAATCAACCTTAACATAATCACTAGTTAACTACACATGGTTGATGATATTACTAGTTCATCTAGCATGTCCTGCGTTGCATATAATCGATGCGGTGCCTGTTAATTTATCATCGAATCACAGCCTACTTCACCAAACGGGTGCCGATATAACAAGTGCATTCGCAAAAAAAGCACTGTCGTTGCACCAATGTACCTAACCATAAACATCAATGCCTTTCTTTAAATTCAATACACAAGTATATATTTTTAAACCTGCATATTTAGTTAATATTGCCTGCTAACATGACGTTCTTTTAACGAGGGAAATTGTGTCACTTCTCTTGCGTTCTGTGCAAGCAGTCAGGGTATGCAGCAGTTTGGGCCGCCTGGCTCGTTGTGAACTGTGTGAAGACCATTTATTCCTAACAAAGACTGTAATTAATTTGCCAGAATTGTACATAATTATGACATAACATTGAAGGTTGTACAGTGTAATTTAAACCAAATTGAACATGTTTAATTATTTATTTGAGGCGAGATTGATTTTATTGATGTATTATATTAAGTTAAAATAAAAGTGTTCATTCAGTATTGTTGTAATTGTCATTATTACAAATAAATAAATAAATACAAATCGGCCAATTAATCGGTATCGGCTTTTTTGGGTCGTCCAATAATCGGTATCGGCATTGAAAAATCATATTCGGTCGACCTCTAGCCCGTAGCATTGAAGGCAAGGGAAGCCAGCGAGCATTTGGCCTCCCTTGATAAAAAAAAAAGTAGACCAAAATTTAGCTCAACTGTGAATGGTCCTGGTGCACCAAAAAAAAAGTGTCAAGGGAAGCCAGCTTGGATTTTTGCTCTTATCAAATCACATTGAGAGCAATACGTCATTGACAGAAAAACTTGAATTGTTGCATCTCGTGTAGTTGTCCTCCAGTGGCTAGCTAGCTAGCTAAAATCATCCCTTTCCTGAATTAGCCATGGATGGAGATAGGGATTTGGTGTTACTTCATTCTCTGTACTGGCCAATGATTGTAATGGCGATTCAGATTCAACCATTAATTCATACATTGTTGTGCCCCTGGACTGAAAGGATGGAAGTTCAATATGTAGCTAGATGTAGAAGGCTAATGTTAACTAGCTAACGTTACCCATGATTGGAAGTTAGGCTAGCGAGCAAGCATTTTACCCAGGTAGCCTAGGACAACAAAATAGTGATAGACCGTTTCGTCAACATGAAAGAGAGGAGGATGGCATTAGTGGGAGTCAACATGTTTTTTTACTTGCACGAACGCACACACACACACACACACGAATCAGAACCATGGATAGCCACATTATACTTAGCCCAAGTTGATTGGACTAAATTGTTTTTAGTCTATTTTAGTCACTGTATTAGATTAAGCAGAAGTGATTTGATAATGAAATGTTGAAGTTGAAATGGTACTGGAATAGTGGAGGCAGCTCCTGTTTTCTTTGTGATTTGCTGTAATTCTGTGTGGTTCTAAATCAATAGTTGTTTAGTGGTCCGAAACTGTCGGAAACATTAACTTGCTTGACCATTCTGTAGATCATGTTACTGTAGATGCAATATGCTTTGTGGACTTCACTGGACAGGGGGGGGGGGGATTTGCTTCCCCAGTGATTTTACCCACGCACCGCTACTGCCTACTGGACAAGAGCGGGGTGAAACAGGTGAGAGACAGGAGACAGGAGTGGTGAGTGTGTGTCTCCGGGGCCAAATTTCACTGTCTTCAGAGTCTGAAAATGAGTCAGAGGTGGAGAAAGAAGTTGAGGTGTGCAAAAAGTCAGAAAGTTTGACAATGTTGAAGGTGAGAAAACAGAAAACAGCGTCCGTGCGTGCTTGTGTTAAAATGAGAACAAGATATTTAGAGAGAATTTCAAAAAGGCCATCACGAGGAGAAAAGAGAAAAAAACACAGCATCTCTTGTTCACCACAGGATGAGCATGAAAGAGAGGGAGAGAAAACAAGAGGACGATAAAAAGGGAGATCGAGATATGTCGATGGTGTTACCTGACTCGGAGGTGTGCGCTGCGTGAGTCGTTGCCCCCTACAGAGGTGACCCTGCAGGTGTAGGTCCCGATGTCACCTGACCAGGTCTGGGAGATGTGAAGGGTACCATCAGAGTCCAGCCGGATACGGGGGATAGACTGGGCGTTGATGACCGAGCCCTCCTTCTCCCATACATACCTACAGTATAACACACAGTTAGTTTGGATGTTAGTTACCATTGGTCAACTACACGGAAAATAACAGAAAAAGTATGTGGACAGCTGCTACATGCTTCAGCACTCGGCGGTCCTGTTCTGTGAGCTTGTGTGGCCTACCACTATGCGGCTAAGCAGTTGTTGCTCTAGAAGTTTTCACTTCACAATAACAGCACTTACAGTTGACCGGGTCAGCTCTAGCAGGGCAGAAATTTGACTAACTGACTTGTTGGAAAGGTGGCATCTTATGAAAGTCACTGAGCTCTTCAGTAAGGCCATTCTACTGCCAGTGTTTGTCTATGGAGATTGCATGTCAGCGTGCTCGATTTTATACACCTGTCAGCAACTGGTGTGGCTGAAATAGCCGAACCCACTAATTTGAAGGGGTGACCACATACTTATGGCCATGTAGTGTACATGTACAATAGAAGATTATCTGAACGACTTTGTGCCAGTTTGAAGTGTGTGGTTCCAAAGCGTCAATCAATATTTTCCCTCTTGCACGCATTCTCTCTGCTATATAAACACACTATCACACATCCACACAAGGACACACTCGCACACATACACAAAGTGGGGTACTAATTGCTGCTGTGTGTGTGTATGTGTCAGAAAAATCTGAAGAATCCCCCTGACGGTTCGCTTTTCATTAAAAGGCAAGTCCAGGGCTATTATAGGCTCCTTTCATCTCTCACACTTTGACTGTAGCCAAGCACAACAGCAGGATACTGGGCAGGAAAACACTGTCTCTGACACTAGCATATCAAAAGACTCAAACACATCACAAATGATCAGCTCAAATGCATAGCACACACACACACACACACACACACACACACACACACACACACACACACAGTCATCGAGAGAGATCGAGAGCGAGATCTGAATACTGACAGCTATTGAACTTGACTATACTTTGTATTAGTGTCCTACGTCACACAGATCAATAGTTTTAGACTGTGGTGTTATTGTAGGACAGGTGGGAAGGTGCTGTATGTGTGTTGCTTCTTAACATGCACAGCAGGTGTAGTCTCGGGCCTCTGTGACCTTGTCACTTTGTGCATTGTTAGTGTGTGCTGTTGTATGTAAGGTTGGAGAAAAGTGTACGTGTGTTAATGCTGAGCGATCAGTGCTTTTTTAAGGTTGGTTTGGTTTCGTCTTGATTGTTTAAAAAATTATCACAGTTTTCAATTTTGGTTTCAATTATTTTTTGGGTAATTAAATGCACAATGCATTATGTGGGTTGAATGCTGTAACAACACAGAATAAAACAAGTAGTAAAAGTCCCATAATGGTAGTGTCTGCACATTACTGCTTATTAATTATTAACCATCATTTACTCACATTACTTTAATAAAATATTTCAGTTGTTGTATATATTATAGTTGTTTTATATGATGACTTTATTATTTCATTCCAAGTCATCATCTCACCTCTATAGAGCTGCTGCCTACGTTGTCTGACAAAATCACTATTTTAGTAGTTCTTCAAAGTAAATAAGGCATACTTTAATGACTGCTGAATACCAACTATCAAATCACTTACATCCTGTATTTTCAGCTAGAGATACCTCGAAACAACAGCTTTCTATCCCTCTCCATCACACATTCTTCTGTCTCTTCTCTCCGGGTCTGTCTGACACTAACCTAACGTAGCAGGGGCCTCAGGAACACACAGACCGGACAAGTAGGCGCGCAATTGAAAATGGTCATTGTAGTTAATGATGCAAAACACATTGTAAATTTTGCTCTAAACTATGTAGAATCTTAGCCTTTTGGAGACTACATCTCCCTACTACATCGCACAGGTTAATCTTTAGAGAAATAATTGAGCAATGTTGTTCACGAGTTGTTTAAAAATGGAAAAATAAGCCACATTTTGGTTAATCGCTCAGCACTATTCTGTGCTTCTATGTGTGTGTCTCTCTGTGTTTGTGTGTTGGTCGGTGGGTGGTTTGGTTGGTGGGTGTGTGTGTGCGTTTGTGTCACTGTACATCGTGATTGGTGTGTGATCTCCTACCTAACGGTGACACTGGGGTCGTGTGTAACTCCACAGGTCATGGTGGCCTTGGTGCCTTTGATGACACTCTGGTCCTGAGGGGGAGTGTTGATACGTGTACGAGCTGTAGGGGAGAGAGAGAGTGGATGCATCAACACACATGTTCTGATTTCGCCAAGTGGCACATTTTGTCACTGGATCAAGTCCATCAACCAATCAGATAATAGTCTGCTATGTGACATCATCAACATGTGCAAGATTTAGCGAGTCTCACCCAGGGACCGACGCAGTGCACAAGACACTCCCTCCTCCCACCTACACCTACACACACACACTCACCCCACACCAACAGGTCAGCAGCAGCCTCGTCTATGCCCCGGGAGTTGCTGGCCATGCAGGTATAGGTGCCAGCATCTGATAAGTGGGAGGGAGAGATGAGCAGGCTGCCTGACTCCAGCAGGGTGAACCTGGGCAGCTGGACAGAACCACTGGCCAGGACACGCTCACCTGGGGGTAGAGAGAGAGAGAGTGAGAAAGAGTGGGAAAGAGAGAGAGAAAGAGAGAAACACAGTTAATTGGGGACACTCATATGTGTTTTTGTAATTGACCTCTGATGTCTTGTTGGGTTTGGGAAATGTAGGAGAAGCTGGGGAAACTGTTTATGGTAACTGATTGATTGATTGTTACTATTTATTGATTTAATTTTGTATTCAATGTCAATTGGCAAAAGAGACCTGTGGCCCAATATCGCTGCCCACACCTGCCCATCCGTCCAGCTTCACTACTCTGGACGGCTCTGACTTAGAATGCGTGGACAACTACAAATACCTACAGTGCCTTGCGAAAGTATTCGGGACCCTTGAACTTTGCGACCTTTTGCCACATTTCAGGCTTCAAACATAAAGATATAAAACTGTATTTTTTTGTGAAGAATCAACAACAAGTGGGACACAATCATGAAGTGGAACGACATTTATTGGATATTTCAAACTTTTTTAACAAATCAAAAACTGAAATATTGGGCGTGCAAAATTATTCAGCCCCCTTAAGTTAATACTTTGTAGCGCCACCTTTTGCTGCGATTACAGCTGTAAGTCGCTTGGGGTATGTCTCTATCAGTTTTGCACATCGAGAGACTGACATTTTTTCCCATTCCTCCTTGCAAAACAGCTCGAGCTCAGTGAGGTTGGATGGAGAGCATTTGTGAACAGCAGTTTTCAGTTCTTTCCACAGATTCTCGATTGGATTCAGGTCTGGACTTTGACTTGGCCATTCTAACACCTGGATATGTTTATTTTTGAACCATTCCATTGTAGATTTTGCTTTATGTTTTGGATCATTGTCTTGTTGGAAGACAAATCTCCGTCCCAGTCTCAGGTCTTTTGCAGACTCCATCAGGTTTCCTTCCAGAATGGTCCTGTATTTGGCTCCATCCATCTTCCCATCAATTTTAACCATCTTCCCTGTCCCTGCTGAAGAAAAGCAGGCCCAAACCATGATGCTGCCACCACCATGTTTGACAGTGGGGATGGTGTGTTCAGCTGTGTTGCTTTTACGCCAAACATAACGTTTTGCATTGTTGCCAAAAAGTTCAATTTTGGTTTCATCTGACCAGAGCACCTTCTTCCACATGTTTGGTGTGTCTCCCAGGTGGCTTGTGGCAAACTTTACACAACACTTTTTATGGATATCTTTAAGAAATGGCTTTCTTCTTGCCACTCTTCCATAAAGGCCAGATTTGTGCAATATACGACTGATTGTTGTCCTATGGACAGAGTCTCCCACCTCAGCTGTAGATCTCTGCAGTTAATCCAGAGTGATCATGGGCCTCTTGGCTGCATCTCTGATCAGTCTTCTCCTTGTATGAGCTGAAAGTTTAGAGGGGCCAGGTCTTGGTAGATTTGCAGTGGTCTGATACTCCTTCCATTTCAATATTATCGCTTGCACAGTGCTCCTTGGGATGTTTAAAGCTTGGGAAATCTTTTTGTATCCAAATCCGGCTTTAAACTTCTTCACAACAGTATCTCGGACCTGCCTGGTGTGTTCCTTGTTCTTCATGATGCTCTCTGCGCTTTTAACGGACCTCTGAGACTATCACAGTGCAGGTGCATTTATACGGAGACTTGATTACACACAGGTGGATTGTATTTATCATCATTAGTCATTTAGGTCAACATTGGATCATTCAGAGATCCTCACTGAACTTCTGGAGAGAATTTGCTGCACTGAAAGTAAAGGGGCTGAATAATTTTGCACGCCCAATTTTTCAGTTTTTGATTTGTTAAGAAAGTTTGAAATATCCAATAAATGTCATTCCACTTCATGATTGTGTCCCACTTGTTGTTGATTCTTCACAAAAAAATACAGTTTTATATCTTTATGTTTGAAGCCTGAAATGTGGCAAAAGGTCGCAAAGTTCAAGGGGGCCGAATACTTTCGCAAGGCACTGTATATTTCACTGGTCACCCCCAAAGCCAATTCCTCCTTCGGCCGCCATTCCTTCCAGTTCTCTGCTGCCAATGACTGGAACGAACTACAAAAATCACTGAAGCTGGAGACTCATGTTTCCCTTACTAGCTTTAAGCATCAGCTGTCAGAGCAGCTCACAGATCACTGCACCTGTACATAGCCCATATGTAAATAGCCCATCCAACTACCTCATCCCCATACTGTTATTTATTTGATTTATTTTGCTCCCATTTTGCACCCCAGTATCTCTACTTGCACACTTATCACTCCAGTGTTAATGCTATATTGTCATTACTTTGCCACCATGGCCTATTAATTGCCTTACTTCTCTTATCCTACCTCATTTGCACACACTGTATATATATTTTTCTATTGTATTATTGACTGTATGTTTGTTTATTCCATGAGAACTGTGTTGTTATTTGTGTCGCACTGCTTTGCTTTATATTTGCCAGGTCACAGTTGTAAATGAGAACTTGTTCTCAACTGGCCTACCTGGTTAAATAATATGACTCTGCTTAAATAAAGGTTAAATAAAAAACGTAATAAACTAATAGCTGGTATTAGTCTGCATGAGCTAGATAGACTGGTACCATGGGATATACTGTGGATTCATCCAGCCTTTTGCAGATATTTGAGTAATGTTATGATTGGACATTATTCAATCATAATGGAAAAAACATATTGTGAATGTCTGCTTCTCCCCTATGACACAGTGTGTGCCTGGTGGAGGGGTGCAGTGGAGAGAGTCTGACCTTTCTGCCAGGTGATGGCCGGTCTGGGAGCTCCTGATGTTTCACAGTGGAGGATGATTGACATGCCATCAATCACTGTACTGTCGGATGGCCCAGCTGTGATGTTAGGGGCGATGCCTGAGGGGAGACACACACGTACGCGCACACACGAGAGACGGAGAGAGAGCAGGTTAGAGACACAGACAACACATACTGTTGAGAGAGAAGGTACGGTGGAGGTCAATTTTTGTTGTTGAAAAAAAGACATAAAAACACACGCATGTACACGGGCACACACACACACACACACACACACACACACACACACACACACACACACACCCCTTCAGACACATTGATTGGAAGCACAAAGGCAGGCAGAGGGTTACAGAGAGGTGAGGGAAAGAAGTTGTCTTCAATAGGAACTCATCAAACCCCTCCAGACATTAATGGCTGTGTCTGAGACAGACTTTTTCTCTGTACTGGATCTGTGTTCAGCGAGCACTTTGTAGCTCTAACACTCCCAGGATCAACACAGCAGTCATTCCCCTTCATACCATCCCCTCACAATCCAGAAGGAAAGAGAGAGAGGGAGGGAGTGAAGGAAAATGGAAAAGACAGGTTGACAAAGCCTTCTCCCCCGTTCACAACAGCCAATTAATCAAAGTCTTAGAAGATGACATCAGAACATGCCACTCGTAGAAGTGACAGAGAGAGAGAGAGAAAGAGAGGAAGGTAAAGAAAGAGAGTTAGTAGAAAGAGAAGGGAGGTGTACGTGAAACACCGATAGAGAACAGGGAGGGCTAGGGAGAGCAGCAATAAACCAGGTAGGCTGAGACAGATTAGAGGACGGTGCTTCAGGTAGCGAGAGGGAGGGGTGTACTAACAGAACCATTCATTCATTCGGATAACAGGGTTGAAATAAGTGGTACACATCAACGCAGGAAGTATGTAGAATGAATGAGTAAAGGGAGCGCGAGGACTGAGACGGTGAGTAAAAAGAATAAAAAGAACAGCATGGAGACTCACTAGTGACAGCCAGGTAGGTGTTGGTCTGCACCTCTCCAGCTAGATTCCGGGCGAAACACTGGAACATTCCTGTGTCGTCGGGCAGAAGGCCGTTGACCTGCAGACTGCCTCCCACCAACACCCTGTACCTCGGGGTCTTCACCGGACTGATGGGCACCGCATCCTTATACCACACAATGTCTGGCTGAGGCACACCTAGAGGTGGGAGAGAGGTAGTTATGTACTGGAAAAGTGGTAAACACACTTTTGTCCTGGATATGTGGGGATATATAATCAAACACACACATACCTGGATATGTGGATATGAGGGGATATATAATCAAACACACACATATGTGGATATGTGGATATGAGGGGATATATAATCAAACACACACATATGTGGATATGTGGATATGAGGGGATATATAATCAAACACACACATATGTGGATATGTGGGGACAGAAATACACACACATAGACACAGACAGATACACATGTGATCATGCTCTGAACTCGTACATGTGTGTCCATACGGACACATATGAATGCATATGCATACACACAGATACCCAGAAATGTGCACGTCTCACCTCGTGCCTGGCAGGGGATATCCACCACTTTCTCCATCTCGGCAGTAATGTGTTTCTCTGGTTCCTTCACAAACTGGGGGGGCTCTGAAAGAGAGAGAGATATGGTCATCCACTAAAAGTCTCAAACATTAGCAGGATTTACGCAAAACACATGTTTCTCAAGATATGATTTGGCCATTCAGAATCATAAATTCATGAACACAGATCAAACTAAACTAATGCATACCTTGAACATGTAAGAATGCCCCAGATTCTCACCCTGTACATGTAATTAGGCCCCTAAGAGGCCACAGAGTCTTACCTTGTACATGTAGGTAGGCCCCAGATATATTCTTACCTTGAACATGTAGTTAGGCCCCATATATATTCTTACCTTGAACATGTAGGTAGGCCCCAGATATATTCTTACCTTGAACATGTAGGTAGGCCCCAGATATATTCTTACCTTGAACATGTAGGTAGGCCCCAGATATATTCTTACCTTGAACATGTAGGTAGGCCCCAGATATATTCCTTACCTTGAACATGTAGGTAGGCCCCAGATATATTCTTACCTTGAACATGTAGGTAAGCCCCAGATATATTCTTACCTTGAACATGTAGGTAGGCCCCAGACATATTCTTACCTTGAACATGTAGGTAGGCCCCAGATATATTCTTACCTTGAACATGTAGGTAGGCCCCAGATATATTCTTACCTTGAACATGTAGTTAGGCCCCAGATATATTCTTACCTTGAACATGTAGGTAGGCCCCAGATATATTCCTTACCTTGAACATGTAGGTAGGCCCCAGATATATTCTTACCTTGAACATGTAGGTAAGCCCCAGATATATTCTTACCTTGAACATGTAGGTAGGCCCCAGACATATTCTTACCTTGACCATGTAGGTAGGCCCCAGATATATTCTTACCTTGAACATGTAGGTAGGCCCCAGATATATTCTTACCTTGAACATGTAGGTAGGCCCCAGATATATTCTTACCTTGAACATGTAGGAAGGCCCCAGCGTTGACAGAAGGCACACTGCTGCTGCGGAGGACCACCTCACACTCATAGAACCCTGAGTCACTGACCACAGGGCTGATAATGGTCAGTCTGCGGTTGAAGTCACTCAGACCACTGGTGACAAGAACCCTGTTCTTCCTCCATGTGATGCTGAGTTTGATCAGGGGTCTGGGACGGAAGCGAGGGAAAGACAGAGAGAGAGAGAGCGAAAAAGTAATAAAGTGAGAGAGTGAGAGAGCGAGTGAGAGACAGAGAGAAAGAGATCGAGAGAGAGTGAGTGAGTGAGTGAGTGAGTGAAAGAGAGAGAGAGAGCGTCATGATTTTGAAAAGACACAAATATATTTACAGAATATTTACAGAACAAACACAGACAGATTAGTAGTTGACTCATTAATCACTCGTTACACTTTTGGCTTCTCAAAAAATGATCCATCAAAACCAATCAGTCTGTCAGGAAGACAACAGATGATGACAGATTTGAGACTAGAAAGTGGGGAAGCATGGATTTACCTGGCGTTGGCGACACACTCCATGGTGACTTCAGACGTGCCTGACACTACACTGGTGTTCCTGGGGGGGATGATTATGGTGGGGGCGATAGGGTCTGCAGGACCACCCACATCTGGAGAGAGAGAGGGAGAGAAAGAGAAATATATAGAGTACTGCACACACTACAATTACTTAGGCCAATATCCACTAATAATAAAAACTCAAAAAATAGCAATTAAGTTTTGGAAACATCTAAAATACAGTGACCCCCTCTCATATCATTACCCAGCCCTCCAATACGAAGAGTTAAGCAAAGAAAAGAGTCCCCTCATTGAGCTGGTCCTGGGGCTGAGTACACAAACCTGTTCTACTAACGCACTGAAGCCTCAGGACCAGAACATCCAATCAATCAGATCAAACCAAATTACAACACAGTCAAAACAAAACTACATTACTTATTGGGAAACACAAGCACAAAGCAAAATGCAGTGCCATCTGGCCCTAAATCGACAGTACACCGTGGCAAACTTTTTGATCATGGTTACTGATGAAAACCTTGACAAAGTACAGGCTCAGTGAGCAAAGCCTTGCCATTGAGAAGGGTAGACACAGGAACACCTGGATTCCTGTAGAGGAAAGGTTTGAGTATCATTTCCCCAAATTTGAAACCCTTATTCAAGGTTTCAAAGACCTCTCAGATGAGGATAGACTACCCGTCCTGTTGGGGGAGGACCCAGAGAGCGGTGGGTTGGCAGTGCACTAGATTGCTGCCTGCCATTAGGTGAAGGACAGTGTCTGACAGGCCAACCAACCTGCACATGTCCTCTATGCTTATTGTTATTGTTCAGTGTATGGTTATTTTTACCCTTGGTTATTGTTGTTACTGTTGTCCCATTGACAATACTGATTATTATTTTTCATGATGTTAATATTGTAAATCTCCAAAGTAAGCTTTGGCAACATGTACATTGTTACCTCATGCCAATAAAGCAAATTCAATTTAATTGAATTGAGAGAGCGAGAGAGGGAGAGAGAGAAAGAGGGATAGACAGTAAGTGTGAAATAGAGAGAACGAGAGAGAGAGACACATTTCCTCAGCGAAAACAATGTACTGAGCAAATGTCAAATTGTTTTTACCAAATTACTGTACGACAGACCACGTATTCACCCTGCACACCCTAATTGACAAACACACAAACCAAAACAAAGGAAAAGTATTTTCATGCTTTGTTGATTTCAAAAAAGCTTTCGACTCAATTTGGCATGAGGACCTGCTTTATCAAATTGATGGAAAGTGGTGTTGGGAGAAAAATATATGACAATATAATATCCATGTACACAAACAACAAGTGTGTGGTTAAAATTGGCAAAAAACACACACATTTCTTTCCACAGGGCCATGGGGTGAGTGAGACAGGGGTGCAGCTTAAGCCCCATCGTCTCCAACATATATATCAACGAATTGGCAAGGGCACTAGAACGGTCTGCAGCTCCTGGCCTCAACCTACTAGAATCTGAAGTCAAATGTCTACTGTTTGCTGATGATCTGGTGCTTCTGTCCCCAACCAAGGAAGGCCTACAGCAGCACCTTGATCTTCTGCACAGATTCTGTCAGACCTGGGCCCTGACAGTAAATCTCAGTAAGACAAACATAATGGTGTTCCAAAAAAGGTCCAGTTGCCAGGACCTTCTCAAGAGAAGATAGGCTATGTGCACACTTCCCACAAAATGAGGTGGAAACTGAGCTGCACTTCCTAACCTCCTGCCAAATGTATGACCATATTAGAGACACATTTTTCCCTCAGATTACCCACAGAGCCCAACAAAGAATTCGAAAATAAATCCAATTGTGATAAACTCCCATATCTATTGGGTGAAATACCACAGTGTGCATCACAGCAGCAAGATGTGTGACCTGTTGCCACAGGAAAAGGGCAACCAGTGAAGAACACACACCATTGTAAATACAACCTATATTTATGTTTATTTATTTTCTATTTGCACATCATTACAACACTGTATATAGACATAATATGACATTGAAAGGTCTTTATTCTTTTGGAACTTTTGTAAGTGTAAAGTTTATTGTTCATTTTTTATTGTTTATTTCACTTTTGTTTATTATTCAATTGAATTTAAATTGAATTGAGAGAGAGAGTGAAAAAAAGAACACAACAGGCTCAAACAGTGATCAGTGTGTGTTTTCTGTGTGCATGACAGCGTACTCTATACAATAGATATGATGCAATCTAAAAGGTATGCAGTTCATATTAAATGTCGCTGCGGATGGTCTGCTCTGGCTTATTAAATAGCCAAAGCTCATTTTCAGGCCGGAGCCGTGCTGAACAGTACATTTCATTTCCAGTGGGCAGAGTGGATAAGTGTACATGTGTGCGGCCATGTGAGATATTGGAACTGACCGGAGCATACATCTCTGTTCTGACATAGCACTGAGGAGGATAGAACAGGACAGTACAGTGGCCACTGGTAATAACATTTGCTACGGAACTGGAACAATTGGAAAATATTGCTACACCAAAGCCAAAACTGTGAAAGGCAAAACCTTAGAGAGGTAGAGAGAGAGAGAGAGAGAGAAAGAGAGAGAGAGAGAGCGGTAGAGAGAGAGAGGTAGAGAGAGAGAGAGAGAGGTAGAGAGAGAGAGAGAGAGAGAGAGAGAGGTAGAGAGAGAGAGAGAAAAAGAGAGAGAGAAAAAGAGAGAAAGAAAGAAAGAAAGAAAGATAGCTTGTTTGTGTGAGGAAAGCCCATGGCAGTAGGAAAGCTGAGTCTAGAGTCCAGGAGAAACACATTGTGATCCATCTATCCTACCATGGCTGCATACACACCTCAGAAACAACAAAAGTTTGAGTGGGTGACATGGCCGTGGCGGTCATGACATTTTGTCAGAGAGTTATTGTCATGCAAAAGTGCCAGTCTCACGGTAATTACTGATAAACACATTGGCAACTTTAACATTTAAAAACATACAATAAATCAATTATATATACACCATCACAATAAATCCATTATTTATTTTAGTCACGTCCCAAATAAACATTATAACATGAAAAAAATGTGTTTCAGAAGAAAATTCTATGAATGGTCCTACTGTATGTTATCTGGCTGTCCCCAACTGGCTGTCCCCAAACATACAGTATTTCATTAAACCGGGCCATGCCATAGACCGTAGGCTTGTTTGTTTAGCTGACAAGATATGCTTATAAGTCCCATGCCATTATTTTATATGATATGATTTTATAGTAAGACAAATATATTTGAACTTAGCTGAATGAAATAGAAAGGATATTTTTCCCATTCCGCAACTGCGCATATGAAGTGTCTATGTTGAGCGTAAAAGTGATCATTTGAAACCAGTCCTATATGCTAGATTTAGTTATTTGGCAACTTTAGTTGTGAAGGATACAAACCTCAGAGCGTGTTAGAAATCCAAACATATGGGCTGCATGGAGCGACTATAGGATGTTGATGATTTCAGAACGAGGTAAAAAATAAGAAGACGCTTGCTCTCTGTTCCTTGCCTCAGGCTGCACAGCTGTTCTCTCAACAAGAGATCATATTTTCACCCATCAGACTATTCTCATTTGAATCTTGTCTTTACTAATATGTACAATTTGTTTCGATTTAGAATGGCCCATTATCAAATGGGCAGGAACAGAGGCAGAGGAAAAAAAGACATTCATGCTTCCATTCATCTGTATGAATGGAGGCCCGAGCACTTTCCTGCCGGTCTGTTAAACAATAATGATGGGTTGGCTACTTGGGTTTTATAGTGGGGAATGTGCTTAATATGAGCAGCTGAGGAATAAATATAACAACACTAATTTCACTCCGTGAAAGTGGTTCAAGAACATCTATAGTAACAAGTTTTCGCAATGAAACATACAGTATTTCATTAAACCGGGCTATCTGCATTGTGTCCCGCCACCCACCACCCGCCAACCCCTCTTTTAACCCCTCTTTTAACCCCTCTTTTAACCCCTCTTTTAACCCCTCTTTTATGCTACTCTCTGTTTATCATATATGCATAGTCACTTTAACCACATCTACATGTACATACTACCTCAATCAGCCTGACTAACCGGTGTCTGTATGTGGCCTCGCTATTTTTATAGCCTCGCTACTGTATATAGCCTGTCTTTTTAATGTTGTTTTTATTTCTTTACTTACCTATTGTTCACCTAACACCTTTTTTGCACTTTTGGTTAGAGCCTGTAAGTAAGCATTTCACTGTAAGGTCTTCTACACCTGTTGTATTCGGCTTACGTGACAAATACACATTGATTTGATTTGTTGACACCCTGTCTTGTGTGCTCGGGAAAGAAATAAAGGACAGAGAGGAGATGGAAACGCACGGTGGTGAGATATTCTGTATAGCTAAAGGTAATGTAATAATGGAATAATTTTGCACGCCCAATTTTTCAGTTTTTGATTTGTTAAAAAAGTTTGAAATATCCAATAAATGTCGTTCCACTTCATGATTGTGTCCCACTTGTTTTTGATTCTTCACAAAAAAAATACAGTTTTATATCTTTATGTTTGAAGCCTGAAATGTGGCAAAAGGTCGCAAAGTTCAAGGGGGCCGAATACTTTCGCAAGGCACTGTATGTACCAAAGACATCTTAAATCACGTTTGTTTTATATTTCTTCTACAATGCGCAATATGCGGTAGGCTGTGTATTGTATAATGGCACAACCATACTTTTAATTCAGTTTTTTTTTTTTTCGGGCTTGGGCTCATATGCCTCATATTAGCGCTAATATGCATATGGAGGTTTTGAACTAATCTTCACCTTAGAAAGAGCTGTCCATTTCGTTGTGTTAGGCTTTAAAACATCTACAATAACCATGTTTTACACTCAGTTTCAACCTGCTGTTGAACTTCTTTCTTCATATTGATCATCACAGTGAGGTGTTTTAAGAGCATGATACTGTTTTGATGATAAGTGTTTGATGTGATTTTTTAATGGCATTTGCATTGATGTCAGAGTGGTTAGAGGGGACAATAGAGCCCTGAGTACCAGGCCATTAGGACCTGATGATCGTTAGCGAGTTGGGTACTGCCAAAGCATGTCCAGACTGCATGGGACTCAGCGGTCACGTGGAATTGTACTGCAGTCATGGCGCATGACTGCTAGTGTGGCGGTAATATGGTCACCGCAACAGCTCTAAGTGTGTCTGTCTATGTGTGTGTTTTACTGACAGAATAATCTTCCCCTGTACACCTCCCTCTCTCCGTCCTTCCAACACCAATCTAGGATCAGTTGAGTGTTGGTGGACCCCAGGGGAATAATGCTGTGTGAGGGACATCCCTGCAGGGACCAAGAGAAAGCACGCACACACACACACACACACACACACACACACACAATCTGGCAAGGGCTGTGTGTCCTTCACAGGGGCAGTGTGTGTCTCTCTCTCTGGCACCCCCACTTTCTCACCCTCTGCTATAATGTCTGTCTGTCTGCCTGCTCTGTTCTGTTTGCTCTATTCTGTCTGCTCTGTTCTATTTTGTCTGTTCTGTTCCGTCTGCTCTGCTCTGTCTGCCTGTCTGCTCTTTTCTGTCTGCTCTATTATTTCTGCTCTGTTCTATACTGTCTGCTCTGGTCTATCTGCTCTGGTCTGTCTGCTCTGTTCTGTCTGCATGTCTGCTCTTTTCTGTCTGCTCTATTATTTCTGCTCTGTTCTGTCTGCTCTGTTCTGTTCTGTCTGCTCTGTTCTATCATGTCTCCTCTGGTCTGTCTGCTGTTTACCTGTCTGCTCTATTATATCTGCTCTATTCTGATCTGTCTGCTCTGTTATATCTGCTCTGTTCTGTCTTCTCTGTCTGCTCTGTTCTGCCTGCTCTGTTCTGCCTGCTCTGTTCTGTCTGCTCTGTTCTGTTCTGTCTGCTCTGCCTCCTCTGTCTGCTCTGCTCTGTCTTCTCTGCCTGCTCTGTTCTGTCTGCTCTGTTCTGTTCTGTCTGCTCTGCCTCCTCTGTCTGCTCTGCTCTGTCTTCTCTGTCTGCTCTGTTCTGTCTTATCTGTCTGCTCTGTTCTGTCTGCTCTGTTCTGTCTTCTCTGTCTGCTCTGTTCTGTCTTATCTGTCTGCTCTGTTCTGTCTGCTCTGTTCTGTCCTCTCTGTCTGCTCTGTTCTGTCTGCTATGTTCTGTGTGTTCTGTCTGCTCTGTCTTCTCTATCTGCTCTGTTCTGTCTGCTCTGTTCTGTCTGCTCTGTTTTGTCTTCTCTGTCTGCTCTGTTCTGTCTGTTCTGTCTTCTCTGTCTGCTCAGTTCTGTCTTCTCTGTCGTCTCTGATCTGTCTGCTCTGTTCTGTCTGTTCTGTCTGCTCTGTTCGGTCTGCTCTGTTCGGTCTGCTCTGTTCGGTCTGCTCTGTTCGGTCTGCTCTGTTTGGTCTGCTCTGTTCGGTCAGCTCTGTTCTGTCTGTTCTGTCTGCTCTGTTCTGTCTGTATGTCTGCTCTATCTGCTATGTTCTGTTCTGCTCTGTTCTGTCTATTCTGTTCTGTCTGTCTGTCTGTTCTGGTCCCGGTACTCCTCTGAGATCTACTGTCTGGGTCTGAGTTATGTTCTAATCAACTGTCCCCCTGCACTGTGCCATAGGCCATGTCTGCTTCCTCTATAATCAAGTCTAATACCTTGAACTGCACCAGCCTGCGCTTGATTCTCTCTCAATGTGGAATCTGCTATGCTGCTGCTGGCCATAGTGTCTGTGTCTGGAAGTGTGTGTGTGTGTGGGTGTCATATAATCAACTCTTCACCAGAGAGCAGCTGCTTCCTTCGCTTGTCTTATACAGTATAATCAACTCTATCTGCCTGCTGCAGTGTGTGTGTGTGTATGCATGTGTGTGTGGGCATGCATCCTTGTGTGTGTCTACGTGTGTCTACGTGTGTCTATATGTGTGTGCGTGTGGTCCATGTGTGTATGTGCAAGCCTTCCTTCATGTGTGCATATCTCTCCATATGGCTTCACTGCTACTCACTGTCAACAGACAGGGTGATGGGTTGGCTGGTCTTGTTTTCCCCGTTCTTGTCGTTGACCGCCTGTACATAGTAGCGTCCAGCATCAGGGGCCACCGTGGACAGGATGACCAGAGTGTTGTCCAGGGTAATGGCTCTGAGGAACACAGAGAGACATGTTCGGTCACTACACTGCCAAGAACACCACACAGAAAAAAACCTCTGTAGGCTATCTGTGTGCAGGGTTTTGCTCCAGCCCAGCACAACCTGCATTATTGAGATCCTATTTGACTTATTTCTCTTGGACACACAGTCTTGCATACCACACACACACACACACACACACACACACACACACACACACACACACACACACACACACACACACACACACATACACACACACACACACAAACACAAACACAAACACAAACACACACACACACACACTTTCTTCCCCAGGAACAAATGTCCTCCGGGTATAGAACTGAATAAGATCCTAGTTTCCCTGTTGTATCCCTGTTGTTTGTACTAGCTCCTCCCCTGCTCCTGCCCCTCCCACCCTGTGCTGTGCTGTGCTGACCAGTGGACTGAGACCTAGAGCTCCTCTCCCTGCAGTCTACCAATTATAGCCCTACCTTTGTTTACAATCAATGTTTGCTTATTATCAGCACCTGTTCACCAATTTGGATCTGGATTGAATGTTTCGACACGTTGCCACCTACCCCCTCACCCTCCCTCTCCCTCCGTTTCTCTCTCTCTCTCCTCCAAGAGACAGCATACTAATGTGAATGCACCTCGTCCCTGGAGGAATACAAACCACCACCAACACTCTGAGGATCATACAGTACACACATATCCTACTATACAATCAGTGCAACAGAAAGGAAATGTTGGATAGCTATTAACAAATGCAGTGCAATGCACAAGTAAAGTTAAATACAAGCACATTCACTATTTATGCAAAAGTATGTGGGCACCTGTAAAATTAGTGGATTCGGCTATTTCAGGTACACCCGTTGCTGACAGGTGTACAGTATAAAATTGAGCACACGGCCATGCAATCTCCATAGACAAACATAGGCAGTAGAATAGTCTTACTGAAGAGCTCAGTGACTTTCAACGTGGCACCATCGTAGGATGCCGCCTTTCCAAGAAGTCACAGTTCTGTCCTGCTACAGCTTCCCCGGTCAACAGTAAGTGCTGTTATTGTGAAGTGGAAACTTATAGGAGCAACAACGGCTCAGCCACGAAGTGGTAGGCCACACAAGCTCACAGAACGGGCCCGCACATAGTGCATAAAAATCGTCTGTCCTCAATAACTGCGCACCATGCGCCATGTCAAGCGTCGGCTGGAGTGGTGTTAAACTCGTGGCCTCTGGAGCAGGGGAAACACGTTCTCTGAAGTGATGAATTGTGGCCTCTGGAGCAGGGGAAACACGTTCTCTGAAGTGATGAATTGTGGCCTCTGGAGCAGGGGAAACACGTTCTCTGAAGTGATGAATTGCGCTTAACCATCTGGTAGCCCGATGGACGAATCTGAGTTTGGCGGATGCCAGAAGAACACTACCTGCCCCAATGCATGTGCCAACTGTAAAGTTTGGTGTATGAGGAATAATGGGGTTATTTTTCATGGTTCGGGCTAGGTCCCTTAGTTCCAGTGAAGGGAAATCTTAACGCTACAGCATACAATGACATTCTAGATGATTCTGTGCTTCCAACTTTGTGGCAACAGTTTGGGAAAGGCCCTTTTCTGTTTCATTATGACAATGCCCCCGTACACAAAGCGAGGTCCATACAGAAATAGTTTGTTGAGATCGGTGTGGAAGAACTTGACTGGTCTGCACAGAGCCCTGACCTCAACCCCATCAAACACCTTTGGGATGAATTGAAACGCTGACTGCAAGCCCGGCCTAATCGCCCAACATCAGTGTCCGACCTCACTAATGCTCTTGTGGCTGAGTGGAAGCAAGTCCCCGCAGCAATGTTACAACATCTAGTGGAAAGCCTTCCCAGGCTGTTATAGCAGCAAAGGGGGAAACAACTCCATATTAATGCCCATGATTTTGGAAAGAGATGTTCAACAAGCAGGTGTCCACATACTTTTGGTCATGTAGTGTATGTGCCCCTTTAGTTTATCTTCACATGCATACCGGAGACAACATTTCTAGGTGCAATGCTCAGTACTGAACCGTCCTGAATGAACAAGGCCGTGGTATTGGAATCAACTGGAAGTCTGGGAGACTTAACGAGTATCCACTTGGCAACCAGCAGCAGTGGTAAGAGGTTGTTGTGATTAATGGTGGGTTGTAAATAAGTGGCTCGGCTGTGTGTCACGGATGGTGTGCTTTGCTTATGTTCTATTCGGAGTGGAGAGGTGCTTGGTTTGGCTTCCTGGGGTGTATGCACGCCCCTATGTACCAGCAGACCCTGACGCAGTTATAGCACAGCGAGGGTGCTGCGGTTCGCCTGCCGATACGTCCCTCCTCCTCTAATCACAGACACATACAGACACACACGCACACACACCATGAACCCCTTCACACCCCCACTCTCCCCTCACACGTACGCTGAGTTTAGATGCCATCTATGTGAAAAGTCCTGTTTATCAGCCATTAGGGTTCTGGGTGGTTCTTGAATTGCGGTGGCATTTGCATCCCTCACCTTTGTAACCACGAAAAACACTTTAAAATGACAAGTAGTTACACATCATACATGTTTTTGTTTATATTGAACTGTTTATAACAGTGACCAAATATAATGCAAATCCTTAACACTGCAAAACGATGCATTGTTTAAAGTACTTAGAGTAAGCAACTTGGCTTGTCCCAGTAGTGATGAGTTCAAGTGACATGTTTTGGAGATTTAGAGATATCTATCTATGATTTTGAATGCTAGAAAGTAAACAAAAGTATTTAATCCATTGTAAAGATCAACAAAAACAAATAAGGCTATTCAAATCTGTATTTTTTTTATTTTTTTTATTTTTTACAAATATAATATGTTTTATGTCATTGGTGTATACAAGGACCTTGATTATTCCCTCCAGTGGCACACTGTTATCGGGGGAGGGGCCGATATTAAAGAAAAGAAATAGCTAATCACACCTTTTTAATATGCCATAAATTTGAAGATTCCATCGATAATTTGGTGTGTCAAAATACAAAGTGCCATTGGCGTTACTCAATTTAAATGCAGAGAAATAATCAGATTAGCAAACAATTGGTAAAGAATGAATGACCTTAGATTTGTAATTGGTGATACCGGCATTCGTGTTTCTTTTCTCCTACTGCTGGTACAATGTCATCATTATGGTAAAACATGTATATTTCAAGTCATTATGCTGCTACAGTATATTAGTTGATTTAGAATCAGAAAATGAAACCAAACAGATAGAAATTAAACATCCAGAACATGTAAGTACATTTATTCCAAAATACCATGCTCAAAAGTAACTGCATTTCAAGAACGACCATTCTATAAGTAGGATGGCTAAAGAGCCCTGCTCCTGCTAGACTGATATTCTACTGTATAACGAGCAGTCAGGCCAGGGTCACTAACAAGAACACAGCTGAACAACAAGAACAGAAAAACCAACAATGGTCAGCAGACACAATGGGAGACCAACCGACTGATACACTGCTGCTGTGCGTGTGTGTGCATATGTGTGTGTGTGTGTGTATGTTTACCTGAGCTGAACCCCTTATAAAAACACATCTCTCCAACGTGATCTCTCCACTCCACTGCTGGAAAACAACACAATGGCCCCCAGTAGAGGAGAGAGATGGCGGTGATGGAGGAGCAGGGTGTTATTGGTGCTGTATACCTGTTCTTTGGGTTCTCTTCATGACATACAAGTTCCAACCGCTTGACTGATTGATTTTAAAATATCTCCAAGCGAGAGACACTTGTGATTCCCAGAGCGTCTCCATTGGAAAAAGTCAGTCGTTCCAAAGCGTCTCGTAGGCCTGAATAAATCCATGGTTAATATTTAACACTACTGTCCTCATCGCTGTGGAGACACATCCCAGACCGTCACCTTGCCGATGAATTATGGATTCCCATAGGGAAGTGGATGGAGTGGAACTGTCCGGAGTGTTAAACGAATCCCAGGTGATTCCTGGGACCTTTCCAAAACGGGGACAGTGTGTAACGATGCCTGTAGCTTGTAAGATAAGTAACCGTCTACGGATGAATATAGTGAGTATAGTGAGTAGATATTCACTGTATTAAACAGGCATTACTATGTAATGCAGCCAATCATCTTCATTGTGTACCTGAATACTACATACACTTCAGCAATAAGGCCCGAGTGGGTGTGGTATACGGTCAATATACCACGGCTAAGAGCTGTTCTTACGCACGACGTAACGCTGTAGTATATTGGCCCTATATCATAAACCTCAGAGGTGCCTTATTGCCACACACACACACACACACACACACACGTGTCTCCCCTGCTGCTTGTTCTCTCTTTAACCTTCAACATGAGCCCATCCCAAATTACACCTTATTCCCTACATAGTGCACCACTTATGACCAGGATCCATAGGGTTCTGGTCAAAAGTAATGCACTATGTAAGGAATAGGGTGCAATTTGGGATGCAGACCTGTGAAAGCAGTAGAAGGACTCATCTGCCATGTCTACATCAAGATACAGGCCGAAGGAAAGAGAGAGCAAGAGTGGAGGAATCTAAGGGCTGTTCTATAGCTGCTTCTTCACGGTGATTTAGTAAAGTATGAAGAAGTATTTCTATCCTTTCTTACCCCCTCTCGCTCTCTCTCTGTCTCTCTCTCTGTCTCTCTCTCTGTCTCTCTCTCTGTCTCTCTCGCTCTCTCTCTCTGTCTCTCTCTGTCTCTCTCTCTGTCTCTCTCTGTCTCTCTCTCGCTCTCTCTCTGTCTCTCTCTGTCTCTCTCTCTGTCTCTCTCTGTCTCTCTCTCTGTCTCTCTCTGTCTCTCTCTCTGTCTCTCTCTGTCTCTCTCGCTCTCTCCCTTTCTCTCTCTCTCTCTCTCTGTCTCTCTCTGTCTCTCTCTCTGTCTCTCTCTGTCTCTCTCGCTCTCTCCCTTTCTCTCTCTCTGTTAGCTGTGTTGTGAGCTGTCAGGAGCTCGGTGGTAATGATGGTTTAGCAATGTGATGATGCTGCTGCTGCATGGGATTTATCAAGACAGGGAGCTGGGAAATTAGGACAAATCAGTTATGTCGGAGTGTGTGTTTTGTAGGAGTGAGAGAGATGGTTAGAGAGAGAGAGAGAACGAAAGAGAGAGAGAGAAAGCATGTGTTTGTGTTTGTGTGAGCGTGTATGTGTATGTGCGTATGTGTGTTCGTGTGTGTCCACATGTCTATGGGTATACTTATCTCTCTCTCTCTCTCTCTCTCTCTCTCTCTCTCTCTCTCTCTCTCTCTGTCTCTCTCTCTCTCTCTCTCTCTCTCTCTCTCTGTCTCTCTCTCTCTCTCTCTCTCTCTCTCTCTCTCTCTGTCTCTCTCTCTCTCTGTCTCTCTCTCTCTCTCTCTCTCTCTCTCTCTCTCTCTCTCTCTCTCTCTCTCTCTCTCTCTGTCTCTCTCTCTCTCTCTCTCTCTCTCTCTCTCTCTCTTTTCTTTGATTCAACCCACATTTGCATTGGTATTCCACTGTAACAGCTCCCATTCACTACGGAGTCTGCCGGGAGTCTGCAATGCAGAAGGCTGGACAGCAGGCAGCATCTCTGATACATGTTGGCCACTTATAGCAAGAGACTGTGCTGTGCTGGGGCCTGGAGGTGTCATGTATCTCTGTTTGTAATTATTTCCCATCTAGGGTTTATTTATGTATTTGATGCCATGGGGGAGGAAAGTGATTGACAGCTAACACTGATAATGATTATGTACAGCTCCCATCAACATGCGTGTGTGCTTGCACATGTGTGTAGTCTTGTGTGTTTGTGTAAAACATAGTTGACATAGTGTGACAGTGTCCAGACTACTCGGAGCCACACACAATGGAAGAGTGTAATGTCATGGTAGTGTGTGTGTGTGTGTGTCCCCCCCCCCCCCCCCCCCCCCCCCGACACCCACCTCAGACCTCCATTACTTACAGACAAATAGCTGTTACCGGGGCCAGCCTCTGCCAGATTCCCCAAAGAGAAAGAGGGGTGAGGGGTCAGGGGGGATAAAGCGGCAGGCCTGGGCCAGAGCCGACACCCTGCCTTCCACCGCTCCACAACACATTGTTCTAATGAAAAGCTACAGCTTCAGGGTGGATGGAGGGAGGAGATAGAGAGGAGGAGAGGAGGGAGGCTGTTGCTCATGAAAACAGCCACTTGCTTGTCTCAGTGGGAGTGTGCTCTCATGATTTGTAGCTGGCCGCTTGACTTCTCACTCCCTACTGCTACCCCTTAACCAAGTTATTTTCACAACTATGGTATTGAGGATTCATAGTAATAGATATACATCAATTGTCACATCTCTTGATGTACTGCCTGAGAGTTGGACACAGCATGGTGGTCAGATCAGTCAGATTCCTCTACATCCTTGAGAATGTGACATCCCACCTCAGAGTTTGGTGAACATCTGAGATTTCAGCAGCATCCCTATCATTAGCAGCCTCTTCACACCTACAATACTCTGCTAGGACCTGTTTCCCCTTGAGCATTTCTATTGGCCAGTGAGTGAGTCCAGCCAGGTCAACCAGGACTAATCCTACACACACACACACACACACACACACACACACACACACACACACACACACACACACACACACACACACACACACACACACACACACACACACACACACACACACACACACACACACACACACACACACACACACACACACACACACCACAGTGAGTAATGGAGAATCCATATTATACTGACAGGAGGTGGATGTCTCAGGCAGACCTATTAATTGACCACTCTCTCTAAGCAGCAGATTACACTGGTAATTGCACAGCGGGTGTCAGCAAAGCATCAATATTCCTCCTCATCCCCAGTCTTCTCCTCTCTGTGATTTCCCAGGTAGGCCACGTTATGTTAGGTTGTTAACTGTCATGGCTACAAGGTTGTAGGGCTGTAGCACTCAGAGATAAATCCATGACTCAACGTCTTGAGAGACAAGAGAGACGTTTCCGGATGAAAAAAGAGAGATAGAGAGAAATGGTTGACTAAGAAAGAAAATGCATGCCAGGGCCCGCTTGACTCCTCTACTCCTCCTCGCGCCTGACTCCTCTACTCCTCCTCGCGCCTGACTCCTCTACTCATCCTCGTGCCTGACTCCTCTACTCCTCCTCGTGCCTGACTCCTCTACTCCTCCTCGTGCCTGACTCCTCTACTCCTCCTCGCGCCTGACTCCTCTACTCATCCTCGCGCCTGTCTCCTCTACTCCTCCTCGTGCCTGACTCCTCTACTCCTCCTCGTGCCTGACTCCTCTACTCCTCCTCGTGCCTGACTCCTCTACTCCTCCTCGCGCCTGTCTCCTCTACTCCTCCTCGTGCCTGACTCCTCTACTCCTCCTCGTGCCTGACTCCTCTACTCCTCCTCGTGCCTGACTCCTCTACTCCTCCTCGTGCCTGACTCCTCTACTCCTCCTTGCGCCTGACTCCTCTACTCCTCCTCGTGCCTGACTCCTCTACTCCTCCTTGCGCCTGTCTCCTCTACTCCTCCTCGTGCCTGACTCCTCTACTCCTCCTCGTGCCTGACTCCTCTACTCCTCCTCGTGCCTGACTCCTCTACTCCTCCTCGTGCCTGACTCCTCTACTCCTCCTCGTGCCTGACTCCTCTACTCATCCTCGTGCCTGACTCCTCTACTCCTCCTCGTGCCTGACTCCTCTACTCCTCCTCGTGCCTGACTCCTCTACTCCTCCTCGTGCCTGACTCCTCTACTCCTCCTCGTGCCTGTCTCCTCTACTCCTCCTCGTGCCTGACTCCTCTACTCCTCCTCGTGCCTGACTCCTCTACTCCTCCTTGCGCCTGACTCCTTTACTCCTCCTCGTGCCTGACTAGTCTACTCCTCCTCGCGCCTGACTCACCTTCCAATCTGGCAAACGGTGCGGTGCAATTCCGGGTAAATGTGTTTACTGAAGGAGGCTCTGATTATACAGCACATTAAGTCTCGGGAATAACACAACAAATCACAGCCCCCAAATGGAAAAGGCCCTTTCAATTGCATCTCATTCAATGAGAGAAGAGTAATTGCTATTAGAGCTAAATAAGTACTTTTTCTCCCCTCGGCCTCACCCAGCCCTGGCACACTGCATTCCAATGAGCACGGCCGGGACACAGCCAGTCTAAAACCAACTAGTGCAGAGCAGATCGGCCGGAATTCGAGACACTAAACCTGTTCAGGACAGTGGTGATCAATCAAATATAGAGAAGCAGATTGGAGACAAAGAAGGCAGTTTGGGTTTTACATTTTTGAACAGATGACTGCTCTTTTCAGTTAAGGGCCATATTTCTGTTGTTGAAGCTAAACAGGATCACTATGAAGAGTACATAGAACCCTTTCTCTGCGACAAGGACGCTAACAGTCAGAGGACAGAGCAGACTAGGTGGATGCCAGAAAGAACAGCTGCATAGGCTGCGCGGGCGGCAGAGAGATAACAGTCGCAGGCCCACTATGAGACATTGCCTCTGTCAAGGGAAACTGGAGGCAGGGGAGCCGAAATGGGGGAATTCTCTGAGCTGCCATGGATCTTGTTTACTTTACATATCCATAGTGATAGATACTGTATGTTCATTTCCCTGTTCGTTCCAGGGAGACCAGTCCAATGTGCCTTTGAAAGTTGAGAAAAACGTAACTAAGTTACACTCAGAATCTTTCTCCAAGGCTACACTTTCACACATAACTAAACCCGCCTTCATGTCCTTGGAATCCAAAGCCCTCACCGACTCCCCTCCCATCCACCCTGCTATGGGGGGACCTGCCTGGCTACCTGGCTGACTACAGTGTGATGAAAGTCATCTCTGAACAGCATCAATTGTGCCAAAGCAGAACGTAAAGGAGAAGGAGTCATACCACACCCAGGGTCAATTGTGTTCAATTTTACAAGATGTTATATTGCTTTGTTATTCTGGAAATATTCCTTTCTATAGTGGTAGAGGAGAGAGGAGAGGAAAGATAGAGACAGGTGGTGAGAAGAGATGCTGCAAATGACATGTATGACACCTCAACTAGATGACGTGAGAGAGAGAGGGATGGAGAGAGAGAGGGATGGAGAGAGAGAGAGACTTGAATAAAGCCTTTTTACAATTTTGAATTTGAGAGAGAGAAAACCTGAGAGAATGGGAGGGAGAAACATGTTGTCCCCCACAAATAATGCAGAGCCCCCCTTGGGCCAATTGAGATATCGTGTGTGACTAACACATTTCAGTTATCATGTGTGACCACAGATTATCCATTATATTGATCAGATTCTCAAGTGGCCGCTGTAACAATGAAAATAAACGTCTTCTAAAATGGAAGGCAGTCTGGGTACCAGTCTCTTTAGCTTATCCACTCTTTGTAGTCCATGTCATGTGCCAAAGACTCTCTGGCAATAACAAGGAGTGGCAAGGATTATTTGCTAAAGAGACTGGTACCCAGGCTAGAAGGCAGTCGGGAGGAGACAAGATCAGGTGGGACCATTCTAGCCAATGAGAGGGCAGATACGCGTGTGAACAACTCTGATATAAAGTGTTTTTTTTTCTCAAAGTTGCCGGGACGTCACGTGTCCTACTTATATCAGTACACTAATAATAACCTATGCACTAAAAAACTTATATTCGATCAAATAAGCCACACGTAGCAAATAAGCCATTACAGTTTTTGTTAACCAAATTCAACACTCTCTCATTGACCTCCATTTCGGGCCCAGTTATCCCTCTAGCTTTACCTCTTCCTCTCTGGTGTGACTCACAAATTTCAGTTAATTACTATAGCTCCCGTCTTGGGCCAATCAGTGTAATTTTGAAAATGCCGGTTTTCTAGAGCAAGACACATCATTCAACCAAGTTGAGTCCAAATCGGGCCGGTGCTGTCCGAGATATCGCGCGTGACTAACGTGCTAACAGACGGAAGCAGACCGATCCACAGTCCCCTGCCCGATTTCATTGTGAGGAACAACAAAAATCAATGCCCTCATTTAGATTCTCTGTGCCTGTCTCTCCCGTGGTGGCTGTTGCTCTCCTCTCTCTCCAAACACACCTGCGCCCCAGAGGCTAGAGTGAACTTTATACAGACCAGTAATGAGTATATAAGTTCTCTGCTGCAGTGAGAGGACAGGCTGCACAGGCTATTGGTGACAACAAGCAGTCACGCCTTGGCCTTAGTTATCTTTGTTTTCTTTATTATTTTGGTTAGGTCAGGGTGTGACATGGGGGATTTATGTGTTTTGACTGGTCTAGGGGTTTTGTATGTTTATGGGGTGTTTTCTGGTCTAGGTGTTTATTGTAAGTCTATGGTTGCCTAGATTGGTTCTCAATTAGAGGCAGGTGCTTATCGTTGTCTCTGATTGGGAACCATATTTAGGCAGCCATGTTCTTTGGGTATTTTGTGGGTGATTGTTTCCTGTCTTTGTGTCATTGCACCAGATAGGACTGTTTTGGTTTTCACATTTGTTGTTTTGTATTTTTGTAGTGTTCTCGTTTATCATCTATATTAAACATGTTGAACACTAACCACACTGCATTTTGGTCCTCCTCTCCTTCAACGGAAGAAAACCGTTACACACTCTCTCTCTATTTTCTTTTATTTAACTAGGCAATTCAGTTAAGAACAAATTATTGTTTACAATGACAGTCTAGGAACAGTGGGTTAACTGCCTTGTTCAGGGGCAGAACGACAGATTTTTACCTTGTCAGCTCTGGGATTCGATCTTGCAACCTTTCAGTTACTGGCCTAATGCTCTAAAACACTAGGCCCCCTGCCACCCTTCTCTCTCCCTTTCCCTCTCTCCCTCCTCTCTCTTTCTACTAAGGCTTTAAAGCCACTACAGAGTGGATGCCTGTGGCGCTATTCAAATTCAATTAAATAATTGTTTTAAAAAAAGACCACCATGTTATCGCCAGTGCTTATTTGCACATATTAACCTTGACAGCTCGTTTGTGTGGAATTTGAAAGTTAGGATCTAGAGAGCGGGAGGCAAGGACAAGGGTGTATAGAAGGACACACGGTGGGTGGCCCTGTGCCTGGCGAGAGAGAGTGAGAGGGGGAGAGAGAGAATGTGTGTTTGAGAGAGAAAGTTATGAGAATGAGCTTCTTTCAGATAGTCTGACACCAGCTCAGAGTCACGTGGGTCGTGCGCCAGCCAGGCTAACTTTCCGATGGGAAACATATGAAAAGTGAAAGAGTTCAATGTAGTGTTTTGATTAGTCTTTTGCAACATCATGTTTTGTATACAATGAGGTTCCGACCTCTTTACCCACCCCACAGCAGGAAGGAAACACACCAGACTCATTAGTCAGGTGGTCTTTACCTCTTCCTCTACCTCTTTCCCCACCCTTTTACAACTTTCCTCAAATCAATTCTCTTCTATTCTCTCTCTCTCCTTCCTTCATCCTCTCTCTCCTTGTCTCATTGTCATTCAGGGACGGGTGATGATTACTGATTACTGATGATGAGTATCAGATAAGGAAGCCGCAGTCTAACCTAAGGGAAGGTCACCTCCCTGATGAATACACAGACACATGATGAGGGAGGGGTGGGTCACCTTTATCACACATACATGCTGTGTCCCCTCACACACACACACACACGCACACACACACACACACACACACACACACACACACACACACACACACACACACAAAGCTGTCACCTTGGCTGTAGCTGCCTGTCTCCTAGTCCTACAGTCCTGTAGTGGATATATATATATATGGAGGCAATCCTTCTACTGAAAATTAGCAGTGCTCCCAGTCTCCCACTCAGGCCAGAAAACTAGCACCTCTTTCCAAAAGCAACTCTCTATTTGACCCCTTTTCCATTTTAAGAGGGGGAATGCCAAGACAAGAAACCAAGACAAGAATCCTATTTGAGGCTGTTAGCGGCTCTGCCAGGCACTCAGAGTGCCACAGAGCCCCCTGTCCCCCCTCTCAGAGGCCCCTGTCTGGCCCCAATGTAGTCTGATAGTACCAGGCCTCTCTTTGACCTGGTAAACAAGTCTCCCTCACTGCCTCGCCTCCATTTGGAGGGCAGAATAAAGGGAGAGTAGAGGCGAGGCCCTGGGAGTACATTTCACTGAGGCAAAGACTATTTCAAGTGATGGAGACATAGTTACAACCAGATAGAACATGCACCCTATCACGCTCTGTCTCACTTTCCCCTTCTCTCTCTCTCTCTCTCTCGCTCTCTCTCTCTCTCTCTCTCTCTCTCCCTCTCTCCAACTCTCTCTCAAACACATGCACAATCAACCACATAGCATATAGATACATAAAATCCACAGATGCAGCCCACACATATGAAACACAATAGACTGAACAACACATTCACACAAACACATAATAGACAACATATCTATTGTTATGCAAATAGATAACATCTTGATGGAAAAAACGACACATTGTCTGTGACAACAATAACAGAGAGGTACATATATATATATATATATATATATAGACAGAGAGAGAGACAGAGAGAGAGACAGAGCGAGTGAGCTGCATAAGAGACAGCATCATCGTGCATCTTACATGCGGCTGCTGGGCGGAATCTTGCGTCCGTCTCTGAACCATGTGACCTGCGGCTGGGGAAAGCTCCTGATGCGTGGAGCGGGAACAACCGCCCCCTCCCCCTGAGAGACCGACTGGGCACGCTCACCCTCTTCAAAACTGCCCATGACTAAAGAAAGAAAGGAGAGACAAACAGAAAACAAATTACAGTTGAGTTATTACTGAGGAGAATATTCTCTCTCAAACTTGATCTTTTGTCTCCGAAAATGTTTTCACTATCTGTTTTTTTGAACTGAGGTGTTATATTGAACCAGTTGGTCAGACAGCTGATAAGTTGATCAAATATTTTTTTTATAAAAAATTGTACTTTGGCAACTGTAGAACTGATATAATGTAACTGTCATATTCATATTACATAATAATGCAGTCTTCCTGTCTTTCTCAAACTTTCTTTAATTTTGGTTTCCTTTTCAAATTCAAACATCGTGTCGGCAATAAATACGTTTTTCGAAAAAAAGATCAGATTTTGGCTGCCTGTGTAAACGCAGCCATTATCACCTCAGACTCAATAAGAGTGGGTTGCTGAAGAATAGTAGCTTCACTTTCTCTTTAGTGCCCACAAGGTTGTTCCAATGAGACTACATGCTTGAGCAGTGGCTGTCATTGATGAAGTAGGCCTAGTTGTGCTACAAGCCATTAAAGACACAGAGCTGGGGACTCGAAAGGTAACTTTCTGTCAGTTTCCCCGCCAAATAGATGTTCAAAATCCAATAAATCCTCTCTAACCTCTCTATGTGAATAATACATCAAACAGTCAATTAAGTTACCACACATTTTAGAAATAATACCATCTTTGATACATGCAAAAGCCTTTAGACTTTGAACCAAACAGATTTCCTGAATGTGTAGAATGACAGTGGTCAATTGTGGCAAATCTCTTTTTTCTTTCAAAGAGAATAAATCTGTAATCTGGTATTGCTGTGCTGCTGTACTGCTTAGGACCCAAATGGAAATCTGTGAAGTCTTCAAATCCCTCGACTTTGCTTTGATGTCGTCGTTGTTCCTAATCTGCAATGCTTCTCCTCGCTGTGTTCCTCTTTCAGAGAGGTGTGTCTCTGCAATCCTAATTGTCTGGTCTAACCTCCACTCTCCCTCTGTTTCTCTGTCTCTCCTCTCCTTTTCAGTCTCCCACCCTCCCTCTCTCTCCCCCTCTCATTCTCCCTCTCTCTCTCCCGCTCTCACCCTCCCTCTCTCTCTCCCCCTCCCTCTCACCCCCCCCTCTCCCCCTCTCATTCTCTCTCTCTCCACCTCTCTCTCTCTTCCCCCTCTCATTCTCCCTATGTCTCTCCCCCTCCCTCTCTCTCTCCCCCTATCATTACCTCTCTCCTCCCCTCTCATTCTCTCTCTCTCTCTCCCCCTCCCTCTCTCTCTCACCTTCTCATTCTCTCTCTCTCTCCCCCTTTCATTCTCCCTCTCTCTCTCCCCCTCCCTCTCTCTCTCCCCCTCTCATTCTCTCTCTCTCTCCCCCTCTCATTCTCCCTCTCTCTCTCCCGCACTCCCCCTCCCTCTCTCTCTCTCCCCCTCCCCCTCTCTCTCCCCCTCTCATTCTCCCTCTCTCTCCCCTTCCCTCTCTCTCTCCCCCTCTCATTCTCTCTCTCTCCCCCTCTCTCTCTCTCTCCCCCTCTCTCTATCTCCTGCTCTCACCCTCCCCTTCTCTCTCCCCCTCTCTCTCCCCCTCCCTCTCATTCTCCCTCTATCTCTCCCCCTCTCATTCTCCTACTCTCTCTCCCCCTCTCATTCTCCCTCTCTCTCCCCCCCTCCCTCTCTCTCGCCTGCTCTCCCCCTCCCTCTCTCTCTCTCCCGCTCTGATGCAGGTGTATTGGTATCGGTATGTATTAGGATCCCTTTTAGCCACAGCAAAAGCATCAGCTACTCTTCCTGGGGACTACAGGAAACATGACATAATACATAATACAGAACATTATTGGTCAAGGACTGAACTACATCAATTTAACATCACACATAGCCTACATATCAGTACATACACACAATATCTAGGTCTATTACATAATACATTGGAAATTACAATACAAGATACACAAAATGGCTGTGTCTCTTCACTTCCCTTTCTGCAGTATGGTTTTCTTTTATCTCTTTTTTGAATCTGGTTTCATTGCTAGCTTGAGTTACCTGGGGTGGTAGAGAGTTCCATGTAGTCATGGCTCTATTTAATACTGTGTTTCCCAGCCTCTGTTCTGGACCTGGAGACTGTGAAGAGATGCATGTGTTGCACCGATGAGTGTCCGTACCTTCAACACATCAATACCTCGTACAAAGACCAATAGTGATGCAGTCAATCTCTCCTCAACTTTGAGCCAGGAAAGATCAAAATGCATATTACTGACACTTTCCCTCTGTGTACATCTAAGTGCGATACGTGCTGCTTTGTACTGGACCAACTGAAATGTACCTATGTCCCTCTTTGCGGCACGTGACCACACAGCTGAGCAGTAGTCCAGGTACGACTGAGATATCAAGAAGGCAGAGCAAAGCCCTATGATGGACAGACTTCTTCCGATTTAAGCAACCATTGAGTCTATATGTTTTGACCATGACAGCTTGTTATCTAGGGTGACACCCAGCAGTTTAGTCTCCTCAACTTGCTCAGATGCCACATTATTTAATAGTAGATGTAAATGAGGTTTAAGGAACAAGTGATTTGTTACAAAAATGAAGCTTTATTCCTTTCCTTCCTACTCTGTTTCACATTCAACACATCACAAGCTGCTGGCGGAGGTGAGGGAGAGAGAGAGAGAGAGAGAGTGGGGGTTGGTAAGAGATAGAGGGAAAGAGAGATAGAGGGAAGAAGGAGGGAGGAAAAACTGAAAGAGGGTGGCAGATAATAGAGAAAGAGATGTGTGTAAAAAACAGAGAGAGAGAGAGAGAGAGAGAGAGAGAGAGAGAGAGTGAGAGAGAGAGAGAGGGGGGGGTAAAGAGAGAGAAGGATATACAGTATCTAGAGAGAGAGGGGGGGTAAAGAGAGAGAAGGATATATATTATCTAGAGAGAGAGAGAGAGAGAGAGAGGGGGGGGGTAAAGAGAGACAAGGATATACATTATCTAGAGAGAGAGAGAGAACGCCCAATTTTTCAGTTTTTGATTTGTTAAAAAAGTTTGAAATATCCAATAAATGTCGTTCCACTTCATGATTGTGTCCCACTTGTTGTTGATTCTTCACAAAAAAATACAGTTTTATATCTTTATGTTTGAAGCCTGAAATGTGGCAAAAGGTCGCAAAGTTCAAGGGGGCCGAATACTTTCGCAAGGCACTGTATCTATACAGAACACATCAATAAATAATAATTACACTATACATATCTATACAGAACACATCAATAAATAATAATTACACTATACATATCTATACAGAACACATCAATAAATAATAATTACACTATACATATCTATACAGAACACATCAATAAATAATAATTCCACTATACATATCTATACAGAACACATCAATAAATAATAATTACACTATACATATCTATACAGAACACATCAATAAATAATAATTACACTATACATATCTATACAGAACACATCAATAAATAATAATTACACTATACATATCTATACAGAACACATCAATAAATAATAATTACACTATACATATCTATACAGAACACATCAATAAATAATAATTACACTATACATATCTATACAGAACACATCAATAAATAATAATTACACTATACATATCTATACAGAACACATCAGTAAATAATAATTACACTATGCAGAACAAATGTCTAAATGCAACATCCAACAATTTCAACGATTTTACTGAATTACAGTTCCTATCAGGAAATCAGTCAATTGAAATAAATAAATTAGGACCTAATCTATGGATTTCACATGACTGAGCATGGGTGCAGCCATGGTGGGCCTGGGAGG
The DNA here is from genome assembly GCF_013265735.2 of Oncorhynchus mykiss. Classification (NCBI taxonomy): domain Eukaryota; kingdom Metazoa; phylum Chordata; class Actinopteri; order Salmoniformes; family Salmonidae; genus Oncorhynchus; species Oncorhynchus mykiss. The sequence continues at coordinate 25,263,711 of NC_048584.1, read as the reverse complement.
GCATAGGCCCACCCACTTGGGAGCCAGGTCCACCCACAGGGGAGCCAGGCCCAGCCAATCAGAGTGAGTTTTCCCCAACAAAAGGGATATATTATTTATTACAGACATAAATACTCCTCAGTTTCATCAGCTGTTCAGTGGCTGGTCTCAGACAATCCTGCATGTAAAGTAACCAGATGTGGAGGTCCTGGGCTGGCGTGGTTACACGTGGTCTGCGGTTGTGAGGCCGGTTGGACATACTGCCAAATGATCTAAAACAACGTTGAAATATGGTACAAAAATGAACATACAATTCTCTGACAACAGCTCTGGTGGACATTCATGTAGTCATCATGCCAATTGCAGGCTACCTCAAAACTTGAGACATCTGTGGCATTGTGTTGTGTGACAAAACTGCACATTTTAGAGTGGCCTTTTAATTTCCCTAGCACAAGGTGTAATGATCAGGCTGTTAAATCAAGTTCTTGATATGCTACACCTGTCAGGTGAATGGATTCTCTTGGCAAAGAAGAAATACTCACTAACAGGGATGTAAATAACATTTGAGAGAAAAAAGATTTTTGTGCTTATGGAACATGTCTGGGATCTTTTATTTCAGCTCATGCAACATGGAACCAATACTTTAAATGTTGTGTTTATATTTTTGTTCAGTATATATACACATCATTTACACATTTAGATATTATTCTACATGAGAGGCACAAAACAACTAAAAGCAGATTCACCTAAGTTGGTGGAGACTGATGGCTCGCCAGGGTTGGCAATCCCAGGTAACTTATTCGTTTGAAGGTTATCAATGAGGTAAGGTATGGCAGAAGTCTAAGCAAGGGGCTTTACAGACAAAAAGAGTGCAATGCTTCGATCTACGAGACTTCAAAGAGGGCCAGCTTACTTTCTGATAGATAATGCAATGATGTATACTGAACCTAGCGCCCGTAATAAAGCGCAATTCGCCATAATAAACTGGGAACAATGGCTTCAATACAGTGGCAACTGTATTCATATTGACGATAACCGGAATGAATATTGTCTGAATGATTTGTTTTCTGCTATTTAACGAAAGATGGGACCTGTTCCTATAGAATAAGCTTATTTGAATTCTTCATTTCTTAACTAACTCATCAACATGCCTTTTGAAAGATAGCTTTTTGTCGATCCTGATGGCCAGATATTTACACGCGGGGACACCATCCAAACTACGTACGCATAAATCATCAAATTCATTTTCACGTGATTTGGAAAATAAGATGTTGTCACGACTTCCGCCAGAAGTCGGTTCCTCTCCTTGTTCGGGCGGCGTTCGACGTTGCCGGTCTTCTAGCCATCGCCGATCCACCTTTCATTTTCCATTTGTTTTGTCTTGTCTTCCTGCACACCTGGTTTACATCTCCTACTAATTCACATGTGTATTTAACCCTCTGTTCCCTCCATGTCTGTGTGGGATATTGTTTATTGTCAAGGTTGGCACGCTGCCGGCTGGTTTCCCCTGGGTTTTCTTTATTACCCGTGCTTTGTGGCAGCCGGTACTTTATTACCCGTGCTTTGTGGCAGCCGGTACTTTATTACCCGTGCTTTGTGACAGCCGGTACTTTATTACCCGTGCTTTGTGGCAGCCGGTACTTTATTACCCGTGCTTTGTGGCAGCCGGTACTTTATTACCCGTGCTTTGTGGCAGCGGTACTTTATTACCCGTGCTTTGTGGCAGCCGGTACTTTATTACCCGTGCTTTGTGGCAGCCGGTACTTTATTACCCGTGCTTTGTGGCAGCCGGTACTTTATTACCCGTGCTTTGTGGCAGCCGGTACTTTATTACCCGTGCTTTGTGGCAGCCGGTACTTTATTACCCGTGCTTTGTGGCAGCCGGTACTTTATTACCCGTGCTTTGTGGCAGCCGGTACGTTATTACCCGTGCTTTGTGGCAGCCGGTACTTTATTACCCGTGCTTTGTGGCAGCCGGTACTTTATTACCCGTGCTTTGTGGCAGCCGGTACTTTATTACCCGTGCTTTGTGGCAGCCGGTACGTTATTACCCGTGCTTTGTGGCAGCCGGTACTTTATTACCCGTGCTTTGTGGCAGCCGGTACTTTATTACCCGTGCTTTGTGGCAGCCGGTACTTTGTACTTTGTGCTGCCTCACTTGTTCTGTGGGCATTTGTTTTGTGACGCGGTTGCATTCTGTATTATGATTGCCTAAGTAAAGTGCTTTGTCCATTCATCTCTGCTCTCCTGCGCCTGACTTCCATGCACCAGCTACACCCACCACTGACAGATATACATGGTTTAACCTGAATTAAGTACCAATTTCAGTTCAACTAAGGCTTTCTGCAGGGCAATAATGGCAGATTGTATGCATTAGCATACACCACAGTGTCATCGGCATACAGGTGAAAGTAAATATTTCTTTAGAGATAAAACAATATTGTTAATGTAAATAGTGAAAAGAACCGGACTAAGAATCGATCTGTGTTGGACACCCTTTGTTATGTCCAGAAAACCTGATATAACACCATCAATAAATACACACTGTGTTCTGTACTGTAAATACTATTCAAAGCAGCCTGGTGCAGGCCAATTGATGAAAGCCTCTGAATAAGTAATAAGTGGTCCACAGTGTCGAATGCTTTAGGTCAATAAAAATGGATGCTCATTGTTTCTTCTTATCCAAACAAATAAGAACAGAATTTTTAACCAAATAAGAAGTGAAGATGGTGCTATGACCTGGTCTGGAACCTGACTGGTCTACATTTAGAATACATTGAGTGGTTTAAAAGGATATAAGTTGAGTATTTACCAAGGTTTCCAGATTTTTAGCTTGGCAAGAGAGTTTGAAAATGGCGCAATAATTATTTAGGTCATCCTTTGTGAAGGAGGAGTATATGGGCCACCTTCCAGACCCTGGGATATGGTAGCAGAAAATAACTGTTAGGTAAAAAATATTGTGTTAAAGATTCTGCAACCAGAGGAGCAGAAAGCTGCAGCAAGAAAGCAGCCCCAGTTAATATTTTTACATCAATCTTGTGCAAGACGTCTAGCACATTACAAGAAGAAAGTTGTTCAAATTAAAACAACGATGTTCTAGAAGTTGACAGAACTTCCATCGAGCCAACTAGAGGATGGGAGAGGGGCAGGCGGGCATGTGGTCGAATGGCTGACCAGAGTCAAATAAGCCACCATTTCCTTCAAATAAAAAAGCCTGCTGAGATTAAACGCATCAATTATCAAATTTGACTCAGTAATGATGCCACAACTGACACAACTTGCTGAGGCAGGGAAGGAGATGATTTTTCACACTTCAGTGCTTTAACTATTTTCCAAATGAAGACAGATCACCTGCAGAGTCTGAGAAAAGAGCTCAATTTAGCTTTCTTGAAGTGGATCTATTTCTCAATTGCTTGGAAAAACTACAAATCAAATCAAATTTTAATTGTCACATGCTTCGCAAAAAAACAGGTGGAGACTAACAGTGAAATGCTTACTCACAGGCCCTTCCCAATGCAGAATACAATAACAAATAACAAATAACAATAATAATAGAAAAAAAATTGTAACACTTGAATCAGGTACAAAGTCTTTTTTTTCTCAACATAACAAGATCTGAACATTCCATAGAGAACCAGGGATTTGTTGTGTTTTTTACTCTAAGGCATTTAAAGGGAGTATGTTGTCTGCCAGAGAGATGAGTTAATTATGGGTCAGGCATGTAGCCGATGAAGAAACAGTCAGAGTAATACATATCATGAAGAAAAAATAATTATACAAGGATCAGTGTTAGTCTGTTTGGTATCTCTAATACATGCAAAAGGACAGTGATCACTGAGATCAGTAGCAAAGACACCACTGGACAAGTACTTGTGGGGGCTATTTGTTAGAATTAGGTCAATCAGCAAGGAGTTTGCTGGATTTTTTACATGAATCAATCTGTGAGGGTTTTGCAATCAGATGAGACATGTTAATATCAAGACAAGTACTCATAAACATGGTCTGAGGCCGGGGTAAGCCAATCTAAGTTTAAATCCCCATGTGTGTGAGAGACAATGGCTGAGAGAGAGAGAGAGAGAGAGAGAGAGAGAGAGAGAGAGAGAGAGAGTTGGAGGGATACGGGTGTGTGTTTGTGTGACACCATCAGTGAATATACCCCTGGGAGCGCTTGGTCCTCTATTCCACCCTCATGCCTGATTGGATACATTGTTCAGTCAGATGCAAAATTGTGTCACAAGCAGTCACATGTCCCTGGCGTGTTAACACTTGAACCACTAAAGCAGTCGTTTTGACGGCTCATGATTTCATCTTTTTAGTCATGCCCCCCACCAATCTTGACTTTTACGAAATAAATCTATATTACACACTGTCGGTGTTAGAATCTTAATATCACAAACAGAACAGGAATTACACCCAGTTTTAGGAGAGCATGTCATTTCCTTAAACGTTTTCCCCCTGTTGTTGGACCTCCTTCCAGATGGGCCTGCTCTGCTCCTTCAGACAGCTGAAAGTGTAGTGCCCAGCTGATAATCCCCCGGATAATTGCCTTGAAAGTGAACCTAAACTATAACGAAACTAATTTCACACATGTAACAAGAGATTCAATAAATGAAGCATAGTATGATGGGGGAGAATGGGTGACTTGATGAGTGAGGGGAAGTGAACAATGCAAAATGATGTAATCAACAACTGTGAAAGAAGAGTAGGGCGGACCCTTCCATTGTATTGATCCATTCTAGTTATCATCTTAAAATGGCATGTATCCTATATCAGTCAACTGAATCCCAGCAGTCTCATCAGTCTACTCTGGCCTAGTTGGAGTACAGTGAGAGCATGTGTAATTGTACATGCTGAACAGCTTTCAATCTCAGGGAAAAGATCCACATCGGGCAGCAGGTGAGCCAGTGTCGGAGAATGTGATGATGAGGCTTGGGGAACTTTATGTCGACAAGACGAGAAATGTCACCATGGACGATTTATTAACTTCTATGACTGTGGAAAAAGTTGCTTGCAAAGAAAACAAGTCTGGCCGGCACCATGAACAAAGTGAGATGGGTGCTCCCTCCCTCTGCGCAAAATAAGGCAATATTATTATTGTTGAAGAATAACAAGACAATGGGAACACAATAAAGACAAAGATTTGGACTATTATACACTACAGTCAAACAAAGGGATGTCAAGCAAGTGAAAGTTCCGAAAATTGTGTCAACTGTTAGGACAAGGGATAAGGGAAAAGGGGATACCCAGTCAGTTGTACAACTGATTGCATTCAACTGAAATGTGTCTTCCGCATTTAGCTAAACCCCTCTGAATGAGACAGGTGCGGGGGGCTGCCATAATCAACATCCACGTCTTTGGCGCCCAGGGAACAGTGGGTTAACTGTCTTGCTCAGGGGCAGAATGACAGATTTGTACCTTGTCAGCTAGGGGATTCAATCCAGCAACCAGTTACTGGCCCAATGCTCTAACTACTAGGCTACCCAGCTAAATGATATCCAACTGACTATTTTTGACTGCTGTCATAGACACTTATATGCATTATAATGACATTATTGATTTTGTGCTGAGTTTCACTATTTGTCAAGGCCACTTGGCGCTTATAATGATGTCTAGGCTGCTGATGTTTTCATCATTTGACTGTGCGTCTTTTGACCGTGCGTCTTGGTGGTTGGGATCATTTATATATTTTTATTAAAATCATTATAAAAAAAGCTGTTACCATATTCCAACACATTTTTTTGTCTGTTTCACAGTTCACTCAATGAATAAAATTGATTGAACACTTGAAATGTGCGTATTTTAAAAATTATTTTACCATTTTTTTACATACAGCCTACAGTAACATAAACTCATGGACATGTGTTATTTGAAATAAAATATAAATCATATTCTAATGTGACCAAAGGGCTTCATCAACATGTTCGCGATAGCATATATATTAAATATATGAATTACAATTCAAATGTTGCAGACAGAATGACTGCTGATTAGCTTGAAGGGGGGTCCATCTATAGGGGCCAACACACTGGGAGACGAAAGGGGAATACATTCACCGTGACACCGTCTTGACCGCCACACCAGTCTGCCTGCTTGCAGTGTAATAACACAGTGGTGATGAGAGTAGAACGAGTGCTAGGGAGGGGAGTACTTTAACTTCAAGCTGAATTTATGGGTACATGTTCAAAACTCCCTGAGACTAACAGATGTTGTTGACAAAGAAGGGAATAAAATAAGTGGGAGTCATATTATAAAATGGTGGAAAGTTAAAAACAACAGCACAACATAATCCATCTAATGAGAGAGTTGAGTGGAACAGCTGTCTGGGGGGACAAACGCTCAGTAAATGAGATGCAGGTAGATCTTTTACCCCTTGACGCAGATGGCCCACTCTCCCACAGCTCCTAGCAAGGGCACCTATCTTGATACAGTCACACTGTCAGGGGGATAGTCACACACTACCTACAATCAATATCGGAGTTGTTTCCACTCACACACACACACACACACACACACACACACACACACACACACAGTCACTTACATGCCACCTGTACTTCAGTCCTCCTCTGTAGTAAGGCTCCTACACGGTTCCTGACGATACATCGGTAGAAGCCAGCATGGGAACGGTCCAGGGAGGGAATCAGGTACCTGCAAAATGCACATTACACATACATTAGATATCTGGAACATCTCCAATACACACTCATCAGAGAGTTGGAACACACACAATACACCGACATGACGGGAACACAATACACCCACATGACTGAAACACTATACACCCACATGACTGAAACACCCACATGACTGAAACACAATACACCCACATGACTGAAACACAATACACCCACATGACTGAAACACCCACATGACTGAAACACCCACATGACTGAAACACAATACACCCACATGACTGAAACACCCACATGACTGAAACACAATACACCCACATGACTGAAACACACACATGACTGAAACACAATGACTGAAACACATGACTGAAACACCCACATGACTGAAACACAATACACCCACATGACTGAAACACAATACACCCACATGACTGAAACACAATACACCCACATGACTGAAACACACACATGACTGAAACACAATGACTGAAACACATGACTGAAACACCCACATGACTGAAACACAATACACCCACATCAGAACCACAGATATGTACATTCAACAAATCAGGTGCAACTGTGCTATTGCAGAAAGAGGAGAAAATTAAACAAAGAGAGTCAAGGGGAAAAAAGAGAGAGAGAGAGAGAGAGAGAGAGAGAGAGACAGACAGACAGAGAGAGAGAGAGAGAGAGAACTGAGCCTGCATACAGCCTGATGATAATGACTCTCAAGTTCATCTATTCCCAGAGGGAAATTACCCCCAAGAGATTAGAGGAGCACTCACAGACACACACACACACACACACACACACACACACACACACACACACACACACACACACACACACACACACACACACACACACACACACACACACACTGTGGGATTACATATACCTCCTCATCTATTCCTGAATGTATTACTGAAGCAGACCCTAGAGAATCAAAAACAACAACAAGCACAACAACAACAACAATAACAATGTAGGTCTTATGTATCCAGCAGCCACCAGCCCACCCACACCCTCCTCTCAATTGCATACTCCTTGTCTCATTTTTCCTCCTCAAAATCCATTGGCTGGGAAAGGTCCCTCCCTCTGACCTTCTCCTCCGATGGGTTTTGTGAAGAAGGTGATGACAGAGGAAGCGAGGAGTATGCAATTGAGAATATTCAATTCACTGTACATCCCATGGAGCTGCAGTACCTACTCCTCCCCATGTGGGGGCACCCAAACACATAATATACAATACCATACCCCTTTTAGCCGGACATAGTAATAATGTCAAATTAATGATAAAGCACTAACACACACTTAGTAAGTCATGCTCTCTAAGTCTGGGTACAGTAAATGTCTGCTATGAAAGTGGGGGATATCACACAAGGAAATTACCACAAAAAGAGAAATGCAGAGAATGTCAGAGATAACATCTGGACTCTCCGTGGTGACTGGTGAGTAGGATAGGAAACGTTTGAAAGGTCAGAGTCCCTTGTCTCGCCTCGATGTGTTTGAAACTGGAATCAAACACAAGCCCTGGAGCTTTGATCAGATTGCTCAGGAAGCCAGACTCCACTACACCAAAATAACATATCTCCCTATGCAACTGGGTCCTGGACTATCTGACGGGCCATTCACAGGTGGTGAAGGTCGGCAACATTAACCTCCTCCACACTAATCCTCAACACAGGGGCACCACAAGGGTGCCTCCTCAGTCCCTTCCTCTACTCCCTCACACAGTTCCAACTCCATCATCAAGTTCACTGACGACACAACAGTAAAAGGCCTGATTACCAACAACAACGAGACGGCCTACAGAAAGGAGGTAGGCACTCTGACTGTGTGGTGCCAGGTAAACAACCTCTCCATCAATGTCAGCCAAACTAAGGAGCTGACTGTGGATTTCAGGAGGAACCAGTCTGGGCACACCCTCATCCTCGTCAATGGGGCCGCTGTGGAGACGGTCAAAAACGTAAAGTTCCTCGGCGTCCACATCTCCGAGGAGTTAAAATGGTCAAACCGTGGTGAAGGCGACACAACAGCGCCTCTTCAACCTCAGGATGCTTAATTAATGAGGCCTGTCCCTGAGGGCTCTAACAGTGTTGTACAGGAACACCATCGAGAGCATACTGTCGGGCTGCATCACAGCTTGGTACTGCAACTCCACCTCCACTGACCGTAAGGCTCTACAGTGGGTGGTATGGTCAGCCGAACGCACCAATGTGTGCACACTGCCTGCCCAGGTGTTGGAAGGCCAAGAAGATCATGGAGGATTTCAGCCATCCGAGACACGGCCTGTTCTAGACGCTTCCATCACTCAGAAACGGGCAATATATGAGCATCATAGAAAAAACAGTCAGACTGGCCAATAGCTTCCACCCCAGACCATCAGCCTACTGAATAGCCACCAATAGGCAGCTACCTGCAATCATACCCTGCAATTACATCTGGGACTCTGTCTAATCTAATCTTTCGTTTGGTCTATTTAGCTACTCTGACTTTAAGGATTTTTTTCAAAATAAAGAGAGTGTCTGGTCTATACATTTCCCTGCACAAATCCTCTGTGTGATAATCAGAGATTGTTGACATAAAATACTGGTGGTACTGCAACTCTCTTCTTGGAGCCAGACTGACGTTACACCACACGACCAACAGGGGGAGCTGTTCAAAACGCCTGTATATGTAACCAGGTCTGTATTGTGCTGGTATTTCAGAAACAGTTAACAGACCCATCTTTAACACCTTCCACGTCATCAGTCATGTTGCAGGACAAGTCTTCGAAACGATGTCATTCTGCCCTGATAAGTTGTTATAACATTTAACTGACACACAGTAACATGTTAATACTGAGTTAACTTAGATTACACAATCTAAAAGTTAGGATCTGAGCTCTGTCTCTAAATAGCTCCAGTAAAAGAAACCCTTTTCTTCACAGTCACGCCACTTACTCACTTAACTTTGAAAGTGTTCCAAGAGGTTCCTGTCTGCGATCCGACAGATAGATATAAAGGTACATAACCTGGTGACCTTGGGCTACAAATTACTGTAGTGGGAAAGCTCTCCCTGACCCTGTGGATCAATGCTGCAGAAAAGGGGGACAAAGACAGAGAGGGACGACGGGAAAGAGAAAGAGAGGGAGGGAGAGAGAGAGAGAGAGAGGAGAGAAAGCAAGGGAGGATAGAGGAGGATCATCTGGAGTTTCGATCTTGGTGCTGTAAAAAGCTATTGACCTCAGATGAAGATCAATAGACACAATAGAGTGGGGAAGGTAAAGAGATACTCCAAGCCAGAGGGGATAAGATGGAAAGAGATAGATAGATAGATAGATAGATAGATAGATAGATAGATAGATAGATAGATAGCGAGAGAGAAAAATAATGAGAGACAAGGCAAGAAGGGCATTCTATGCCATCAAAAGAAACATAAATTTCAACATACCAATTAGGATTTGGCTAAAAATACTTTAATCAGTCATAGAGCCCATTGCCCTTTATGGTTGTGAGGTCTGGGGTCCGCTCACCAACCAAGACTTCACAAAATGGGACAAACACCAAATTGAGACTCTGCACGCAGAATTCTGCAAAAATATCCTCCATGTACAACGTAGAACACCAAATAATGCATGCAGAGCAGAATTAGGCCGATACCCACTAATTATCAAAATCCAGAAAAGAGCCGTTAAATTCTACAACCACCTAAAAGGAAGTGATTCACAAACCTTCCATAACAAAGCCATCACCTACAGAGAGATGAACCTGGAGAAGAGTCCCCTAAGCAAGCTGGTCCTGGGGCTCTGTTCACAAACACAACAACACCCTACAGAGCCCCAGGACAACAGCACAATTAGACCCAACCAAATCATGAGAAAACAAAAAGATAATTACTTGACACATTGGAAAGAATTAACAAAAAAACAGAGCAAACTAGAATGCTATTTGGCCCTAAACAGAGAGTACACAGCGGCAGAATACCTGACCACTGTGACTGACCCAAAATTAAGGAAAGCTTTGACTATGTACAGACTCAGTGAGCATAGCCTTGCTATTGAGAAAGGCCGCCGTAGGCAGACATGGCTCTCAAGAGAAGACAGGCTATGTGCTCACTGCCCACAAAATGAGGTGGAAACTGAGCTGCACTTCCTAACCTCCTAACCTCCTGAGCGAGAAAGAGAGAGAGAGAGGGGCGTGAGGGAGGGAGGGAGGGAGGGAGGGAGGGAGGGAGGGAGGGAGGGAGGGAGGGAGGGAGGGAGGGAGGGAGGGAGGGAGGGAGGGAGGGGAAATAGACAACAAGCAGGCCAGCTAGACACACATCATCTGGTGAAGGAAAGACAACAAAGTCTGTCTGGAACTGGCTAGAGATGAGGACCAGTCAATATTAACCCTTACTGACCCTGTTGACTGCTACAGTGCCTTGCGAAAGTATTCGGCCCCCTTGAACTTTGCGACCTTTTGCCACATTTCAGGCTTCAAACATAAAGATATAAAACTGTATTTTTTTGTGAAGAATCAACAACAAGTGGGACACAATCATGAAGTGGAACGACATTTATTGGATATTTCAAACTTTTTTAACAAATCAAAAACTGAAAAATTGGGCGTGCAAAATTATTCAGCCCCCTTAAGTTAATACTTTGTAACGCCACCTTTTGCTGCGATTACAGCTGTAAGTCGCTTGGGGTATGTCTCTATCAGTTGTGCACATCGAGAGAGTGACATTTTTTCCCATTCCTCCTTGCAAAACAGCTCGAGCTCAGTGAGGTTGGATGGAGAGCATTTGTGAACAGCAGTTTTCAGTTCTTTCCACAGATTCTCGATTGGATTCAGGTCTGGACTTTCACTTGGCCATTCTAACACCTGGATATGTTTATTTTTGAACCATTCCATTGTAGATTTTGCTTTATGTTTTGGATCATTGTCTTGTTGGAAGACAAATCTTCGTCCCAGTCTCAGGTCTTTTGCAGACTCCATCAGGTTTTCTTCCAGAATGGTCCTGTATTTGTCTCCATCCATCTTCCCATCAATTTTAACCATCTTCCCTGTCCCTGCTGAAGAAAAGCAGGCCCAAACCATGATGCTGCCACCACCATGTTTGACAGTGTTCAGGGCGATGAGCTGTGTTGCTTTTACGCCAAACATAACGTTTTGCATTGTTGCCAAAAAGTTCCATTTTGGTTTCATCTGACCAGAGCACCTTCTTCCACATGTTTGGTGTGTCTCCCAGGTGGCTTGTGGCAAACTTTAATCGACACTTTTTATGGATATCTTTAAGAAATGGCTTTCTTCTTGCCACTCTTCCATAAAGGCCAGATTTGTGCAATATACGACTGATTGTTGTCCTATGGACAGAGTCTCCCACCTCAGCTGTAGATCTCTGCAGTTCATCCAGAGTGATCATGGGCCTCTTGGCTGCATCTCTGATCAGTCTTCTCCTTGTATGAGCTGAAAGTTTAGAGGGACGGCCAGGTCTTGGTAGATTTGCAGTGGTCTGATACTTGCTTCCATTTCAATATTTTTGCTTGCACAGTGCTCCTTGCGATGTTTAAAGCTTGGAAAAATCTTTTTGTATCCAAATTCGGCTTTAAACTTCTTCACAACAGTATCTCGGACCTGCCTGGTGTGTTCCTTGTTCTTCATGATGCTCTCTGCGCTTTTAACGGACCTCTGAGACTATCACAGTGCAGGTGCATTTATACGGAGACTTGATTACACACAGGTGGATTGTATTTATCATCATTAGTCATTTAGGTCAACATTGGATCATTCAGAGATCCTCACTGAACTTCTGGAGAGAGTTTGCTGCACTGAAAGTAAAGGGGCTGAATAATTTTGCACGCCCAATTTTTCAGTTTTTGATTTGTTAAAAAAGTTTGAAATATCCAATAAATGTCGTTCCACTTCATGATTGTGTCCCACTTGTTGTTGATTCTTCACAAAAAAATACAGTTTTATATCTTTATGTTTGAAGCCTGAAATGTGGCAAAAGGTCGCAAAGTTCAAGGGGGCCGAATGCCTTCGCAAGGCACTGTATGTTTCAATGCCCACTGGCATTCCTGTGGGCTTCATTCACACCTATTTTTCTAGATGTTCTTGTGATTTTTGGATGCACTATGGTTGCTTCTCAAATCATTGATTCCTCCTCTCTCCTCCTTACAAGAAGAAGATGTGACAGAAGGGACCTTGGACCTTGTCCTCCAATACACTCTTAGAAAAAAGGTTTCAAACGTGTTTTTTTGCGGAGGGTTAGGGTTCTACCACTAACTGTTTTGATCAGAAGAACCCTTTTTGGGAGACAAGGGTTCACTTATTGTTATCACATTAATTCATTTGGTTTTCCCGTAAGAGTAGTGTCACCCTTTCACTCTCTCCATCCCTCTTTTCACTTCTCCTTTCCATCCCTCTCTCATCCCTCTCTCCATCCCTCTCTCCATGCCTCTCTCCTCCCTCCTTCTCTCTCCATCCCTCTCTATCCCTCTCTCCATCCCTCTCCATCCCTCTCTCCATCCCTCTCTCCATCTCTCTCTCCATCCCTCTCTCATCCCTCTCTCCATCCCTCTCCATCCCTCTCTCCATCCCTCTCTCCATCTCTCTCTCCATCCCTCTCTCATCCCTCTCTCCATCACTCTCCATCCCTCTCTCATCCCTCTCTCCATCCCTCTCTCCATGCCTCTCTCCTCCCCTCTCTCCATCCCTCTCCCATCCCTCTCTCCATCCCTCTCCCATCCCTCTCCCATCCCTCTCTCCATCCCTCTCTCCATCTCTCTCTCCATCTCTCTCTCCATCTCTCTCCATCCCTCTCTCCATCCCTCTCCATCCCTCTCTCCATGCCTCTCTCCTCCCTCCATCTCTCTCTCCATCCTTCTCCCAATCCCTCTCTTCATCCCTCTCTCCTCCCTCCCTCTCTCCATCCCTTCTCCTTTTCTCTCCATCCCTCTCTCAACTCCTCCCCAGGCCAATTAAAGGGGGACATGACGCAGAGTAACTGTCCAATGGAGCATCAATCAATCACCCTCCAACATCCCTGCACCCTGCTGACTCCCCCAACCTGTTAGACATCATGCACACCGCACTGAGCTCCGCAAAGGTTAATTGCATTCATTATAGAGAGAGAGAGGGAGAGGGGGAGGAAACTCGGGCTAAAGTCACCCTGAAGGTTCTGGCTCAAGACTGAATTCTCCACATTCCTCCGCAAGGTTAGGCTGCGGAGCACAAAAAAATCACTTGTCAGCTTTCTCTCCTCCTCTACCTATCCCTCCCCCCTCTCTTTCTACCCCACTCTCCGCATTACTGCAGGGGATCCCTCTGATTCAATCTGCTACATCCATAGCATGCTGCACTACATACAGTACATACAAAACACCCATTCTGTTTACTTGCGCTAGCCGGTCTTAATTGACCTGGCGAACACAACAAGAAGAAGCCTCACTAACGTCACTAGCTTAACAATCGCTCCTAATTAGGCCATTAACACTAATAGACTTCACACCAGAAGTAATTTAGTCCAGTTGGCTGGTCTTGCTCTGTGCTAACCCCAGAACTAATATGGTTTGATACCTCATTACAGACAGGTTATTACAGCCCTCTCTGGCTCCTCCCATCTATGATCCCTCCATCGCCCCAGGCACCTGTCAATCACTGTCTCCTCCTCTCTTCCCTCTTCCTGCCTCATTCACTCCCTTCCTCCTCCTGGCTCTCTGTCGCCCTCTCTTGAGTTTCTTACCTACTCAGCCGTGCAATCTGAATGTCTACCTGCTGCACATGGAAGCCTAAAACTACACGTGACAACACGTGAGGACATGTGAGAACACAATTTCGTGAAGTTATTGTGACATAAATGTGACAACATGAGGATGCAAAATGTCAGCATGTGATACCATGACACGACACATGTGAAAACATGATCTCATGTGAATCCTATTGGACAACATGGGGATGCAACATTTCAACATGTGATACCATGAAATTACATGCGACAACATTTGAGCACATGTGAAAGCCAAGATGTCAAACGTCATTAAGAATAATTAACTTTCAAATCTACAACTAGTTACTGTATTTTTTACAGCTAAATGAAGGTGTTAATGGACAGTATGCTGCTTACTTGGGACTCAACCTTTGAACTCACAACCTCTTGATTGCTAGCTACTTGAAGTTCCTGCTGAGCCACCAGGTCTATGGGTATAATAGACTAAATACAAATACAAATACTATATCTTTATTGCCAAGAATACATTTCTGCACTTTGCCTACAGTTACAGTAAAAAGAAAGTAAATATATACAACAATGTGGAGGTGTTATTTCTATAAAATGACAGTATGCTGCTGTATTCTGATTTAAATTTCTGTAAAATCTTGTTCAATGTTGTACTGTAAAGAAAATTGGGACTCAGCCTTACCACTAGAACCACCATAGGCGAATGGCCACTGACATTTGCTAAGCTACAGTTGAAGTTGAAAGTTTACACACACTTAAGTTGGAGTGATTAAAACTCATTTTTCAACCACTCCACAAATTTCTTGTTAACAAACTATAGTTTTGGCAAGTCAATTAGGTCATCTAATTTGTGTATGACATAAGTCATTTTTCCAACAACTGTTTACAGACACATTATTTCACTTATAATTCACTGTATCACAATTCCATTGGGTCAGAAGTTTACATACACTAAGTTGACTCTGCCTTTAAAAAGCTTGGAAAATTCTGTCATGGCTTTAGAAGCTTCTGATAGCTTCTGATAGACAACATTTGAGTCATTTGGAGGTGTACCTGTGGATGTATATCAAGGCCTACCTTCAAACTCACTGCCTCTTTGCTTGACATCATGGGAAAATTAAAAGAAAGCCAAAACCACAGAAGAAAATTGTGGCTCTCCACAAGTCTGGTTTATCTTTGGGAGCAATTTCCAAATACCTGAAGGTACCACGTTCATCCGTACAAACAAGAGTATGCAAGTATAAAACACCATGGGACCACGCAGCCGTCATACCACTCAGAAAGGAGATGCATTCTGTCTCCTAGAGATGAACATACTTTGGTGCAAAAAGTGCAAATCAATCCCAGAACAACAGCAAAGGACCTTGAGAAGATGCTGGAGGAAACAGGTACAAAAGTATCTATATCCACAGTAAAACGAGTCCTATATCGACATAACCTGAAAGGCCGCTCAGCAAGGAAGAATCCACTGCTCCAAAACCGCCATAAAAAAGCCAGACTACGGTTTGCAACTGCACATGGGGACAAAGATAGTACCTTTTGGAGAAAAGTCCTCTGGTCTGATGAAACAAAAATAGAACTGAATAGCCATAATGACCATCGTTAGGTTTGGAGGAAAAAGGGGGAGGCTTGCAAGCCAAAGAACCACATCCCAACCGTGAATCACCGGGGTGGCAGCATCATGTTGTGGGGGTGCTTTGCTGCAGGAGGGACTGGTGCACTTCACAAAATAGATGGCATCATGAGGGAAGAAAATTATGTGGATATATTGAAGCAACATCTCAAAACATCAATCAGGAAGTAAAAGCTTGGTCGCAAATGGGTCTTCCAAATGGATAATGACCCCAGCATACTTCCAAAGTTGTGTCAAAATGGCTTAAGGACAACAAAGTCAAGGTACTAGAGTGGCCATCACAAAGCCCTGACCTCAACCCTATAGAACATTTGTGGGCAGAACTGAGAAAGCGTGTGCGAGCAAGGAGGCCGACAAACCTGACTCAGTTACACCAGCTCTGTCAGGAGGAATGGGCCAAAATTCACCCAACTTATTGTGGGAAGCTTGTGGAAGGCTACCCAAAACATTTGATCCAAGTAAAACAATTTAAAGGCAATCCTACCAAATACTAATTGACTGTGTGTAAACTTCTGACCCACTGGGAATGTAATGAAATAAATAAAAGTAAGTAAATAAATCATTCTCTCTACTGTTATTCTGACATTTCACATTCTTAAAATAAAGTGGTGAATCTAACTGACCTAAGACAGGGAATTTTTACTGGGATTAAATGTCAGGAATTGTGAAAAACTGAGTTGAAATGTAGTTGGCTAAGGTGTATGTAAACTTCCGATTTCAACTGTCCTGCTCCTTCCCTGACTTTTCCAAAATGTTTGTATTTTACACTGCTCATTTGTCCAAATTTTTGAATCACAAACAGAAAAGTATTAAGAGCCTTCTTACGTATTCCCAACTTAACCCGCCAAGACAATTTACTGTAAGATGTTGGTACCCAGCCAGGCGCTAATGTGTCTCTCTCTCTCCTCACTGAATGAATGACAAATGCATGAATGGGCGATAATTGTGCACCTTACTTCCCAATTGAATTTAAATTAGGCCTAACTGAATAATAAGGAGGGTGAAGAGGTTGATTTCATTTAGGAAAGACAATCGTGTAATGATGAGTTTGTGTCATGTCTATTCATCAGTAGCAGACAATTTGACCGCGCACCTTGCAGATTTATAACATTCTCTTTAACGTTTGACTTTGTAAAAAGATGCTTGTTATGGGACTGTTGTATTTACTGTAACTCTATCACTAAACAAATGTATTGTAAGGGAAACAAAAAACATGCTACATGTTTGCAATAGGCCTTCAGAATAATGTCAAACATATCCTATCCAGCAAAGCAAACCATGCCAGCCCACTGAATGAATGACAAATGGATGGAATTACTTCACAATCAAATTTAAATTAGGACTAACTGAATGATGAGGGTGAAGAGGTTGATTTAATTTAGAACAACAATACCGTAAGCATGAGTTTGTGTTATGGCTATTGATCAGCGTTGGCGATCATTTTTTAACATTTTACAGCGCGCCTTGTCAAATCAAATCAAACTGTATTTGTCACATGTGCCGAATACAACAGCTGTAAACCTTATCGTGAAATGCTTACTTATAAGCCCTTAACCAACAATGCAGTGCAAGAAAGAGTTAAGAAAATATTTATCAAATAAAATAAGGTAAAAAATATGAACAAGTAACACAATAAAATAACAACAACGAGGCTATATACAGTGGGTACCGGTACTGAGTCAATGTGCGGGGATACAGGTTAATCGAGGTAATTTGTACATGTAGGTAGGGGTGAAGCGGCTATGCATAGATAATAAACAGCGAGTAAGAACAGTGTAAAAACAAAATGGCCATTTGATTAATTGTTCAGCAGTCTTATGGCTTGGGGGTAGAAGCTGTTAAGGAGCTTTTTGGTCCCAGGCTTGGAGCTCCAGTAACGCGTGCCGTGCGGTAGCAGAGAGAACAGTCTAGGTCTTGGGTGACTGGAGTCTTTGACAATTTTTGGGGCTTTCCTCTGACACCGCCTAGTATATAGGTCCTGGATGGCTGGAAGCTTGGCCCCAGTGATGTACTGGGCCGTACGCACTACCCTCTGTAGCGCCTTACGGTCAGATGCCGAGCAGTTGCAATACCAGGAAGTGATGCGACTGGTCAGGATGCTCTCGATGGTGCAGCTTTTTGAGGATCTGGGGACCCATGACAAATCAAAGAAACAGCTACTCCTATATTCTCACTCAGACACTGGAGACAGAGACATCACCTCAATGTGTATATATGGTTTGTGATTCAAACCTTTGCATTTTGGAACTAGACTAATTGATTATCCTTAGTCTAACACTGAGACAGCTTGGAAAGAGCCAAAAATTGGAGGACCCTGTGGATAGATTAGACTCTGTGGGAGTAGTGTTGTGGGCATGCAGCCGGACCTCTAGCACTGTGGCTGAAGCTGGGAGAGTCATCTTGTGACTGATGGGTTTTGGAAGAGAGGAGAGGAGCAATGCTTTAATAGAGGTACATATGCAGGATGCTACCCTCCACAGCATGGCCTTCGCTCCAGATCACAACCTAATTTTATCCAAAATTAACCGGAGAGATTACTGCTTCCAATGTTTCCTTTTTCCAAGCTATACGGGTGCTCAAGCAAACAAACAGCAGAAACCTGAGGACACCATCCAACCTGGGACTGAATGAGTAGTGTTTGGTCTGATGCTATTTTGAAAGCCAAGAAGAAGAAAAAATAAATAAATAAAGGAAAAATAAAGTACATTACAATGATATATTTTACTTTATGGGGACTGAATGCTTAGTTAAGGCTGCCAGGCTTGCAAGGACAGACCAGATACAACTTCAATTAGCACTGAGGTGTGAAGTAAAATGTGTCAATGCCTTTGGGCTCAACAAGTGGCAGGAGTCTTTGAAGCGTCCTCTGAAGCCCCCTCCTGCTGTTCAAAGACCATTTACTGGCATTTTCTACAATAAATCTGCCTCCAGAAGTAAAAGCTTCTCCCAAGTGGGTGTGACACCTACTCCCGTTGCCTGCTGCACTGCTGCTTGGATTCCACCTGCCGATCTGTTCACCGTCTGTCCTGGCCTGTCTTCCCCTGTCTGGTACAGGTGCCTCCACCACACTCACCCCTCTCTCCCTGGCCTGTCTTCCCCTGTCTGGTACAGGTGCCCCCACCACACTCACCCCTCTCTCCCTGGCCTGTCTCCCTCTGTCTGGTACAGGTGCCTCCACCACACTCACCCCTCTCTCCCTGGCCTGTCTTCCCCTGTCTGGTACAGGTGCCCCCACCACACTCACCCCTCTCTCCCTGGCCTGTCTCCCTCTGTCTGGTACAGGTGCCTCCACCACACTCACCCCTCTCTCCCTGGCCTGTCTTCCTCTGTCTGGTACAGGTACCCCCACCACACTCACCCCTCTCTCCCTGGCCTTTCCCTCGCCTCCAGCAGACACACACTGTTGGGACGAGTGACTCTGAACTTACAATGGCTAGCCCCAAGTTGTTATTTATTTTATTTTTTTCTTGTGCATTTTGCTATTTTGCTATTTGCCTCATGACTCCTGCATACTTTGTTGACTACAAACTTGCTTTACCAGACCGTGGGAATGATTATGTTTGTTCCCACACTCGGGACTCTGACTCTCTATTGGTTACACAGACTTTTGGCCTTCCATCCTATTCTAACCAATCCCACAAAGTATGACTCCAAACACTCTCCTCACTCCTCACTCAAAAGCTACTCTCCTCGATGTTATCCTCACAAATAATCCTGATAGGTATCAGTCTGGTGTTATCTGTAATGACCTTAGTGATCACTGTTTTACAGCCTGTGTTTGTAACGGCTGCTCAGTGAAACGACCTGTCCTAATTTGTCATAGACGCTTGCTAAAAAACTTTAATGAGCAAGCCTTCCTTCATGAACTGGCCTCTGTAAAATGGTATAGAATCAGCTTGATCCCTTCTGTCGAAGACGCTTGGATCTTCTATTTTGATATTTTCAGTGGTATTGTTAACAAACACGCCTCATAAAGAAAATTATAATTATAAACAGGTTCAGCCCCTGGTTCAACCATGATCTTGCCAAGTTACTCCATCTTAAAAATTGCATTTGGCGGAAGGCTCGGAACACACATACTCAGGCTGACTGGCTCTCGTTCAGGCAAATGAGAAATAAGTGCACTCAGGCTATCCGGAAGGCCAAAGTTAGTTACTTTAAGGAGTAGTTCTCTCTCTGTGGGTCTAACCCGAAGAAGTTCTGGAAAAAGGTTAAAGACTTGGAGAATAAACCCTCCTTCTCACAGCTGCCCATGTCCCTTAATGTTGATGATGTGGTTGTTACTGACAAGAAGCAGGCTGAGCTCTTTAATAACCACTTTAACCTCTTTGGGCTAGGGGGCAGTATTTTGACGTCTGGATGAAAAGCGTGCCCAAAGTGAACTGCCGGTTACTCAGGCCCAGAAGCTAGGATATGCATATAATTGGTAGATCTGGATAGAAAACAATCTAAGGTTTCTACAACCTTTAAAATAATGTCTGTGAGTATAACAGAACTGATATGGCAGGCGAAAACCCGAGGTCAAACCATCCAGAAAAAAACAAATTCAGCCCAACACTGTTTCCAATGGCTGTCATGTTTAATATGAGGTGAAAACCTCCCAGATTGCAGTTCCTAGTGCTTCCACTAGATGTCTTTAGAAAGAGTTTCAGGCTTGTTTTTGGAAAAAGGAGCTAGAATTTGTAGTTTTTCTAAGTGGCTCCCATTTTGGCTGTAGTGTTTTCATGCGCGTGGATGAGAGCGTTTTCTTTGTTGTTTATCTCCGGTAAAGACAATAACAATTCTCCGTCTTAAATTTGATTGTTTATTTACGTATTAGGCTACCTGAGGTTTGATTAAAAATGTTGTTTGACATGTTTGGAGAAGTTTATTGGTAACGTTTGGAATTAATTTTGTATGCATTTTGAAGGAGGGAAACCGGTGGATTATTGAATGAAGCGCGGCAGTTAAACTGAGTTTTTGGGGATTTATCGAACAAAAGGACTATTTGTGATGTAGCTGGGACCTTTTGGAGTACCAACAGAAGAAGATCTTCAAAGGTAAGGCATTTATTTTATCACTATTTCTGACTTTCATGGCGTACCTGCCTGGTTGTAAAATGTTTTTAATGCTTTTGTGTGCGGGGCGCTGTCCTCAGACAATCGCATAGTGTGCTTTCGCCGTAAAGCCATTTTGAAATCTGACACAGCGGATGAATTAACTTCTTATGGCTGGGGGGCAGTATTGAGTAGCTTGGATGAATACATTTCCCAAAGTAAATTGCCTGCTCCTCAGTCTCAGTTGCTAATATATGCATATTATTATTAGTATTGGATAGAAAACACTCTAAAGTTTCTAAACCTGTTTGAATGATGTCTGTGAGTATAACAGAACTAATATGGCAGGCAAAATCCTGAGGAGAAATCAAAACAGGAAGTGAGAAATCTGAGCTTGGTATGTATTCACCACAGTTCCCAATGAAATCCCCTTGAGATATTAATGATGTTGCACTTCCTAGGGCTTCCACTAGATGTCACCCGCCTATAGCAATTTGAATGAGACTTCTACTGTGTTGTGGGACTGAATGAGAGCAGAATCTATCAGGGGACTGTCAGTCAGCCATTTTCTGATCACGCGCATTCCTCATGGTATCCACTTGCGTTCCATTGCTCATCAAGACACAAAGGAATACTCCGGTTGGAACTTTATTGGAGTTATATGTTAAAAACATCCTAATGATTGATTCTGTACTTAGTTTGAAATGTTTCTTCGACCTGTAATATAACTTTTTGAAGTTTTTGTCCGACATAACGCTGACCAGAATGAGCGTTTGGATATGTATACCATCGAACAAAACAAACATTTATTGTGGACCTGGGATTCCTGGAGTGCTTTCTGATGAAGACTATAAATACAAATCCCCAACAGGAATATCTATGTAAATCTAGGTATAGGAGTATCGTAGTGTGTGCACAGATTCAACTGTATCAATAGATTAGTGTGTCTGTCTCCCATGGATGTAGGTAAGGGAATATTTATCATGTAATTTCTTGTTTATGTTCACGCCAACATGGCGGCTATTGTGACTATTTCTTCTGAGCGCTGTTTCAGATTATTGCATGGTGTGCTTATTCCGTAAAGTAAAAAAAAAAATCAGACACAGCGGTTGCATTAAGGAGAGGTATATCTATAATTCCATGTGTATAACTTGTATTATCATCTACATTCATGATGAGTATTTCTGTTGAATGATGTGGCTATGCAAAATCACTGGATGTTTTTGGAACTAGTGAATGTAACGCGCCAATGTAAACTCATATTTGGATAAATATGAACTTTATCAAACAAAACATACATGTATTGTGTAACATAAAGTCATATGAGTGTCATCTGATGAAGATCATCAAAGGTTAGTGATACATTTTATCTCTATTTGTGCTTTTTGTGACTGCTATCTTTGGCTGGAAAAAAATGGCTGTATTTATTGTCGTTTGGTGGTGACCTAACATAATCGTTTGTGGTGCTTTTGCTGTAAAGCATATTTGAAATCAGACACTGTGGTTAACAACAATATAACCTTTAAAATTGTATAAAATACAGAATTTTAATTATGAGATTTCTGATGTTTTGAATTTGTCGCTCTGCACTTTCACTGGCTGTTGTCATATCAATCCCATTAACGGGATTTCAACCCTAAGAAGTTTTAACAAGAAGTTAAGCATTTTTCTGATGTATGACACTTGTATTTTCATGAATGTTAAATATGACTATTTCTGTAATTTGAACTTCGCGCTCTGCAATTTCACCGAATGTTGTCGAGGTGGGTCACTAGCGGAATGCCTGCGCCAGAAAGGTTATCAAAAGTTTTGGAAAAACTTGTCAATAATCAACTGACTGGCTTTCTTAATGTCTATAGTATTCTTTCGGGTATGCAATCTGGTTTCCGCTCAGGTTATGGACGTGTCACTGCAACCTAAAAGGTCCTCAATGATGTCACCATTGCCCTTGATTCTAAGCAATGTTGTGCTGTTATTTTTATTGACTTTTTATTAAAGCTTTTTTTTTAAAAGCTTTTTATTAATGCTTTTGATGCAGTACACCATTCCATTCTTGAGGTTCGGCTAAGGGGTATTGGCGTCTCTGAGGGGTCTTTGGCCTGGTTTGCTAACTACCTCTCTCAAAGAGTGCAGTTTATAAAGTCAGAAAATCTGCTGTCTCAGCCACTGCCTGTCACCAAGGGAGTACCCCAAGTCTCGATCCTAGGCCCCACGCTCTTCTCAATATATATCAACAACATAGCATAACATAGACAGTAGGAAGCTCTCTCATCCATTTATATGCAGATGATACAGTCTTATAAAAAGCTGGCCCCTCCCCGGATTTTGTGTTAAATGCTCTACAACCAAGCTTTCTTAATGTCCAACAAGCGTTCTCTACCCTTAACCTTGTTCTGAACACCTCCAAAACAAATGTCATGTGGTCTGGTAAGAAGAATGCCATTCTTCCCACAGGAAGAAGGGTTTAGAGCTTGAGGTAGTCACCTCATTCAAGTACTTGGGAGTATGGCTAGATGGTGCACAGTCCTTCTCTCAGCACATTTCAAAGCTGCAGGATAAAGTTACATCTAGAATTGGTTTCCTCTATCGTTTCCTCTTTCACCCCAGCTGCCAAACTAGCCCTGATTCAGATGACCATCCTACCCATGCTAGATTACGGAGACATAATTTATAGATCGGCAAGTAAGGGTGCTCTCGAGCGGCTAGATGTTCTTTACCATTCAGCCATCAGATTTGCCACCAATGCTCCGTATAGGACACACCACTGCACTCTATAATCCTCTGTAAACTGGTCATCTCTGTATACCCATTGCAAGACCCACTGGTTGATGCTTATTTATAAAACCCTATTAGGCCTCACTCCCCCCTATCTGAGATATCTACTGCAGCCCTCATCCTTCACATACAACACCCATTCTGCCAGTCACATTCTGTTAAAGGTCCCCAAAACACACATCCCTGGGCCTTTTCAGTTCACTGCAGCTAGCGACTGAAACGAGCTGCAACAAACACTCAAACTGGACAGTTTTATCTCAATCTCTTCATTCAAAGACTCAATCAAGGACACTCTAAATGACAGTTGTGGCTGCTTTGTGTGATGTATTGCTGTCTTTACCTTCTTTCCCTTTGTGCTGTTGTCTGTGCCCAGTAATGTTTGTACCATGTTTTGTGCTGCTACCGTGTTGTGTTGCTACCATGCTGTGTTGTCATGTGTTGCTGCCTTGGTATGTTGTTGTATTAGGTCTCTCTTTATGTAGTGTTGTGTTGTCTCTCTTGTCGCAATGTTTGTTTTCTCCCCGCCTTTTGCCTTTTGGTAGGTCGTCATTGTAAATAAGAACTGACTTGCCTAGTTAAATAAAGGTTAAATATATTTTTTTTTAAATGCTTAATTGAAAGTTATTAATGTAACTTTAGTTGTTCTACGTTGTGCATGATGCGACTCTAATGTTGATTTGAAAAAAGTCACTTGAAAGGCATTTTTTTGCGCGGACTGTACACACTCCAATAGTCTCTCAATCACAATTTGACAAGCACTTGATAATGCCTCGAATTTCACTGCAGCATCCCCTTTCTGGCCGTAAAGCACCCTAAAAATATCCATGCATTTTGCAGCCCGGATTGCTGTGTTGGCGCCTTCTCCCTGAGTGTGCTGCGCAATCCGAAGCACCTCTCACCTACATGGCTCTCCATCATGTGATCGGGCCTTTCTCACAGGCGACAAGTGAAGACAGCCATATCGAGACGCAACTGCGCGCAATTCCGAGGTGCATATTTAAGATATTGGAAGAACTGTCCACATTTACTTTCACCAGCCAACAAGATAAATAGGCCTAAGAAACAGCAAAAACACTAGTCTATTTTACCAGGCAAGTCAGTTAAGAACAAATTCTTATTTTCAATGACGGCCTAGGAACAGTGGGTTAACTGCCTTGTTCAGGGGCAGAACGACAGAGTTGTACCTTGTCAGCTCGGGGGTTTGAACTTGCAACCTTCCGGTTAATCGAACAACGCTCTAACCACTAGACTACCCTGCCGCCCATGTCAATCTATGTCAATCTATTATGTACCCCATGGTACAAAAGTCGACCGATTCTTTGCAAGAAATAAATATTCCAAAATAGTCTGGGACAGTTGTGGGATGTGATAGATCCCAAATTAATACATCCACTAACATAAAAAAAAAACGTTTTTATGCAATGTAGCTGACACAACAGATCAGAACGTTTAGCTTAAAATGCTGATAAGCTATTAGGCTATTTATTCACATTATAAGCACAGAAATGCACACATGGTACTAGGCTATAAGCGCAAATGTTCCATTAGCGGGAAAAAACTTGATCAAAAGTGACCGCAAATGCAATTATGCATTTAATGCTTTCATTATGAAGGTGAATTTTTTTTGGTGAAAATGATCTTCCCCAAACTTGAAACTCACACGCTGCTTTTCCTGTATAAACCAGCTAGGCTTTACACCGCTTATAAAGCGGATTAATGTGCTTAATTTTAAGAAGTTATTTGGCCACTTTATTTGTGACACAAATCTTATTAAAAAATAGGCATATGAAGGGCTACAACGATGTGTGCGACTATGATTTGAAAAAGTCACAAAAAAAGGCATTGTTTCTGGCTCTCCACCCGGTACCTGCCCGTCCGCCTGCCCTGCTGGAAGCTGAGCCTGCGGTTTGTTGGGCCGTTTAAACTCCTGATGAGGGTTAATGAGGTAACGTATAGTTTGCAACTCCCTGTTGATTACCGTATTAGCCCGACTTATCATGTGCCTGGTCCGCTCGCTGAGGCTGGACCCAGTGACGTCCCGCCTCCTCCTCTGGACATCGAGGGAGGTCCGCGTACTCGGTCCGTGAAGTCCTGGATTCGAGGCGTCGGGCGGGGCGTCTCCAGGACCTCATTGACAGGGAGGGGTATGGCCCAGAGGAGCGGTGCTGGGTTCCTGCGGTGGACATTCTGGACACTTCGCAGAACAGGGATTTTCACCGCCCTGACCGATGCCGTACCGTGTCCCTGTGGTAGTCCTCGAGGCCGGTGTTGTCCCGCTGCTGGTGCAGCGCGTCTGCTGCTCATTCCCTTCGCCAGCTCCGGTCTACGTCACCAGCCTTCTAGGCGTCACTGAACTGGATTCATTACCACCAACGCCGGACTGTCTTGTCTCATTACGCACACCTGGTTCGCATTCCCCTGATTAGTATGTGTATATATGTGCCCTCTGTTCCCCATTGTCCTTGTCGGTTATTGTTACCATGTCGGTTGGTCTTGTGAGCACCTGTGCTGTTGTATCGGCGTCCATGCTACGTGTTATTGTTCCCTTGTTTTACGGGTCTCGTCCTATGTATTATTTAGAGGTTTACACCTCACTCTTTTGTTTGGGTCTAGAAAATAAAACCCCCTATTATGTGTTCCTGCGCTTGTCTCCTATTATTACGCCGTGTGGAAGGGACGCCCGAAAACATTCTCTAGTGGGTACTTATAGGCAGAAAGGCCAGGCGGTTCTAGTGTTAAATGGAATTTAAACTAATAACCCTTTGCTCGCTACAACCTGCAATGTTCTAATACAGTGAATCTACACCACCAGATCAGTGAGCATGAAAGAGATATTGCAACAGACTTATTGGCAAGAACGCATTTCTGAAATTTCCTAAAAGCTTCCCAGAAACCAGTAAATAATTGTACAATTATCCCCAGTCAAGGGGAGTTTATATATATCACCACCAATGTAAAACTAGCAGTGCTCAAAGACACATGACATAGAGTATACGAACTTGCAACCTATTGGTTAGGAGTGAATCAATGTTTGTTTCTGCAGTGCCACTTTGTTCATACTTGTGGCTTGGAACATACAGTACCAGTCAAAGTTTCGACACGCTTACACATTCAAGGGTCTTTCTACATTTGTACTATTTTCTACATTGTAGAATAATAGTGAAGACATATAAACTATGAAATAACACATGGAGTAACCAAAAAACACATAAACAAATCAAAATACTGTATATTTTAGATTTGAGCAAGTTCTTGAAATGTTCCTTATTGACTGACCGTCGTTTATCTTTGCTTATTTGAGCTGTTCTTGCCATAATATGGACTTGGTATTTTACCAAATATGGCTTTCTTCTGTATACCAACCCTACCTTGTCACAACACAACTGATTGGCTCAAATGCATTAAGAATGAAATAAATTCCAGAAATGAACTTTTAACAAGGCACACCTGTTAATTGAAATGCATTCCAGGTGACTACCTCATGAAGCTAGTTGAGAGAATGCCAAGAGTGTGCAAAGTTGTCATCAAGACAAAGGGTGGCTACTTTGAAGAATCTCAAATATAAAATATATTTAGATTTGTTTAACACTATTTTTGTTACCACATGATATGTTATTTAATAGTGTTCATGTCTTCACTATTATTCTACAATGTGAAAAATAGTTAAACCTGGAATGAGTAGGTATGTCCAAATGTGACTGGTACTGTATATTAACACACTCTCAAAACATATGGGTATGGTTAGGGTACAGTGGGGTACAAAAAGGTCAAAGGCACACTTCACAGCTACACATATAAACTCACAAGGTACAGATACCTTGTAGGTATGGGAGATTTTTGTACCCAATATTTTGAATATAAGGTACAATCATCACTGCTTTAAAATATAGGTGGGGGCAATGTACCGGTTGGATTTCAGTAGCATACTTGGGGATATGGTTAAATATATGTGTATTTGTGCCAACCATCAGTGGAAGTGTTGGAGCAGTTTAATAACCACCCCTTTTTAAAATGTTCACCTAAAATGACATACACAAATTTAACTGCCTGTAACTCAGGACCTGAAGCAAGGATATGCATATTCTTGATACCATTTGAAAGGAAACACTTTGAAGTTTGTGGAAATGTTAAATTAATGTAGGAGAATATAACACATTAGATCTGGTAAAAGGTAATACAAAGAAAAAAACATGCATTTAAATATATATATATTTTTACCATCTTTGAAATGCAAGAGAAAGGCCATAATGTATTATTCTAGCCCAGGCGCAATTTAGATTTTGGCCACAAAATGTTGTATCAAGTCTGCCTAATTGTGCCTAATTGGTTTATTAATACATTTTAAATGTCATAACTGTGCACTCTTCTCATACAATAGCATGGTATTATTTCACTGTAATTGCTACTGTGAATTGGTGCAGTTAGATTAGCAAGAATTTAAGCTTTCTGCCACTATCAGATATGTCTATGTCCTGGGAAATGTTCTTGTTATTTTACAACCTCATGCTAATCACGTTAGCCTACGTTAGCTCAGCCGTCCCGCGGGTGACCCACCGATACTGTAGAGGTTCCGTTTAAGCGTTTAATAGTTATGCTGATGCAAGTCGAACAACACCTTTGACACTGTTCAGCATACTTTGGAAGAGAATGTGTAATTAAAGAGGCACACTTATGTAGAAGTGATATTTCAGTTTTTTATTTTCAATAAATTTGCAAAAATGTCTTTGTAACTAGGGGGCAGTATTTTCATTTTTGGATAAAAAACGTTCCCGTTTTAAACGGGATATTTTGTCACGACAAGATACTCGACTATGCATGTAATTGACAGCTTTGAATAGAAAACACTCTGACGTTTCCAAAACTGCAAAGACATTGTCTGTGAGTGCAACAGAACTGATGTTACAGGCGAAACCCAGATAAAAATCCAACCAGGAAGTGCCCCATTTTTTGAAAGCCCTGCATGCCAATGACTCCTTATATGGCTGTGAATGGGCTACGAATGAGCTTACGCTTTCTACGTATTCCCCAAGGTGTCTACAACATTGTGACGTCTTTTTACGCATTTATGTTGAAGAATAGCCGTAAGGGACCACATTGAGCAAGTGGTCACATGATGGCTCCCGCAGAAAATCTTGCGTAAAGCACACAAGTAGCCATTTTTCCAATCGCTTCTTATGAGAAACCAATTGTCCCGGTGGATATTTTATCAAACAGATATGTGAAAAACACCTTGAGGATTGATTCTTTGATCATTGACAATTTTTGTGATTTTCATGAATAGGAACAGTTTCTAGGAAGAATTATGTCCCCTGCATTATGCTAATTCGTTTGAGGCTATGATTACGCTCCCGCATGCGGGATGGGTAGTATCAAGAAGTTAAAACCTGTTTTTGCTTTGTCATTATGGGTTATTGTGTGTAAAAAAATAAATCTTATTACATAAGGAATCAGATTATTTCCTACAAGACTCGAAATTAAGCTCAGGTGCCTCATGTTTCCATGGATCATCCTTGAGATGTTTCTACAACTTGATTGGAGTCCACCTCTGGTAATTCAATTGATTAAACATGATTTAGAAAAGCACACACCTGTCTATATAAGGTCCCACAGTTGACAGTGCACATCAGAGCAAAAACCAAGCCATGAGGTCGAAGGAATTGTCCATAGAACTCCGAGACAGGATTGTGTCGAGGCACAGATCTGGGAAAGGGTACCAAAAAAAATTTGGCAGCATTGACGGTCCCCAAGAACACAACACAGTGGCCTCCATCATTCTTAAATGGATGAAGTTTGGAACTACCAAGACTCTTCCTAGAGCTGACCACCCGGCCAAACTGAGAAATAGGGGAAGAAGGGCCTTGGTCATCAATGTGACCAGGAACCCGATAGTCCTTCTGTCAGAGCTCCAGAGTTGCTCTGTGGAGATGGAAGAACCTTCCAGGAAGACAACCATCTCTGCAGCACTCCACCAATCAGGCCATTATGGTAGAGTGGCCAGATGGAAGCCACTCCTCAGTAAAAGGCACATGACAACACTCTTGGAGTTTGCCAAAAGGCACCTAAAAAAACTCTCAGACCATGAGAAACAAGATTGAACTCTTTGGCCTGAATATATTTTTCAGCGGCAAGGACTGGGAGACTAGTCAGGATCGAGGGAAAGATGAACGGAGCAAAGTACAGAGAGATCCTTCATGAAAACCTGCTTCAGAGTGCTCAGGACCTCAGACTGGGGCGAAGCTTCACCTTCCAACAGGAAAATTACTCTAAGCACAGAGTCAAGATAACGCAGGAGTGGCTTTGAGTGGCCCAGCCAGAGCCCGGACTTGAACACGATCGAACATCTCAGGAGAGACCTGAAAATAGCTGTGCAGCAATGCTCCCCATCCAACCTGACAGATCGTCAGAGGATCTGCAGAGAAGAATGGGAGAAATTCCCCAAATACAGGTGTGCCATGCTTGTAGCGTCATACCCAAGAAGACTCGAGGCTGTAAAAGCTGCCAAAAGTGCTTGAACAAAGTACTAAGTAAAAGGTCGGAAAAAAAGGTTTTGCTTTGTCTTTATGGGATATTGTGTGTAGATTCATGAGGGGGAAAAATGATTTAATACATTTTTGAATAAGGCTGTAACATAATAAAATGTGGAAAAGGTCAAGGGGTCTGAATACTTTCGAATGCACTGTATACAAACGCATGTGGACACCCCTTAAAATTTGTGGATTTGGCTATTTCAGCCACACCTTTTGCTGACAGGTATATAAAATGGAGCACACAGCCATGCAATCTCCATAGACAAATATTGGCAGTAGAATGGCCTTACTGAAGAGCTCATTGACTTTCAATGACTTTCAATCGCCATAGGATGCCACCTTTTCAACAAGTCAGCTCGTGAAATTTCTGCCCTGCTAGAGCTGCCCCGGTCAACTGTAATTGCTGTTATTGTGAAGTGAAAACGTCTAGGAGCAACAACGACTCAGCCGTGATGTGGTAGACCACACAAGCGTGTAGCGAGAAAAAATTGTCTGCAACACTCTCTATCGAGTTCCAAACTGCCTCTGGAAGCAACGTCAACACAATAACTGTTCGTCGGGAGCTTCATGAAATGGGTTTTCATGGCCGAGCAGCTGCACAGAAGCCTAAGATCATCATGCGTATTGCCAAGCGTCGGCTGGAGTGGTGTAAAGCTCGCCGCCATTGGATTCTGGAGCAGTGGAAACGCGTTCTCTGAAGTCATGAATCACACTTTACCATCTGGCAGTCTGATGGATGAATCTGGGTTTGGAGGATGCCAGGAGAACACTGCTTGCCCCAATGCGTAGTGCCAAATGTAAAGTTTGGTGGAGGAGGAATAATGGTCTGGGGCTGTTTTTCATGGTTCGGACTAGGCTTCTTAGTTCCAGTTAAGGGAAATCTTAACGCTACAGCATACAATGACATTCCAGACGATTCTGTGCTTCCAACTTTGTGGCAACAGTTTGGGGAAGGCCCTTTTCTGTTTTAGCATGACAATGCCCCAGTACACAAAGCGTGGTCCATACAGAAATGAATTGTCGAGATTGGTGTGGAAGAACTTGACTGACCTGCACAGAGCCCTGACCTAAAACCCATCAAACACCTTTGGGATGAATTTGAATGCCCACTGCGAGTCAGGAGTAATCGCCCCCAACATTAGTTCCCGACCTCACTAATGCTCTTGTGGCTGAATGGAGGCAAGTCCCCCCAGTAATGTTCCAGCATCTAGTGGAAAGCCTTCCCAGAAGAGTGGCGGCTGTTTTAGTAGCAAAGGAGAGACCAACTCCATATTAATAGCCATGATTTTGGAATGAGAGGTCTGACGAGTGGGTGTCCACATACATTTGGCATGTGTAGTGTATGTCAAATATGTACGTTGAAAACTATGTATGTTAAAAGCACTGTATGTTTATCATAACGACTTATTTTTGTTTGCAGGACAAATGTGAAAATCCACATTTGAAACGGAAATATCCTCAAGTGTGAAGTCTTCCAAAAACACATGGTTCACATGATTTCACATGTGCAAAATGTGGAAATGTCACATGTGCAATCCTGTGATCTTTCCATGCCATAATCAGAGCCGGTGACAGGTGGGACTGATGACGTTACAGTGTGGCAAGGATGCGGCAGGTTGGGGACCCTCTCATAGGCCCCTCACAAGCACACACATCCCCAGTAAATACACTATGCATGGAATGGCATTTAAAAAGCCTCAGTGAATGAATCCCTTAACACTAGAGCACTCCGTGACCAGGCACACTGTTCAACTCCACACACTCAAACATGCACACACTCTCTGACTAACCCTAATAAAGACAGAAAGAGAGAGAGGCAGAGAGAGACAGAGAAATAAATAGCGCGAGAGAGAGAGAGAGAGAGAGAGAGAGAGAGAGAGAGAGAGAGAGAGTCAAGTTATTGTGTCTGGGGGAGGTAAGAATGTAGAGAGGAAATAATGGATGTTTTCAGTTATACAGAAGGTGTAATGATTTCGCACAGAAAAAGATGTGGCATAAAGCGTAGTTCATCTTTAAATGTTTGTATTCTTTTCACCGCATCAGGGATAGCGGAACAGAATGGCATACTGTTATGGAACAGAATCCATTGTATTGTACTGTGGAGAGACTCAGTTGCTCGGGATGCTAGTTGTGCTACCCAGCTCTCTACTCTACACAGCAATCCAACTATTCAGCCAAACTATTCACAGTCAAACTTTGTGCTTGTTTGCTCAAGGAAAATAAGCAAATGCTACCTCTGTACCCAAGCCAAAACGTCTGTGGCGTTTTACACTGAAAAGGAGTCTTGCTCTCACAATGTAGCAATGCAGATGATTCAATTTGCTCAGGACAAGATGCCACTGCCATCGCAACACAACGTGTGAGCACTGATGAGTTGTTCAGCTTGTGTTTGCGTCTGTATTGAGCACTGTGTACACCTGTGGACTCCTTCTCTAAGATGTGTAATGATTCTAAAGCTGCTCCAGCTCTTTGCACTGACACTAATATAACAGGAGTGCCACGAGGGAGGACAATATAGCAATATAAAGAATATTAGCCTCCTGAGCTGAAAAGTCTATATATTTTCCCTGCCCACCATATTTCTGTGTTGCTGTGTCACCTGGGTTGGATAGGCCATTGCAAGCAGACGAAGAGGGATATGTTAAGCTTATGAAGCACTATAGCAATAGTAAAACACTATAGAGTATGTGTCCAGGGCCCACCATTTAGGGAATATGGTGTCATTTGGGACAAATCCCTGGTCTATTCCCCTTACTGTTGTTCCAAGTTACAGCAGTGAAGGTCCCGACTCTAATACCACACTCACATTTCCACACCCCTCCTTCTTACGCCTGCTATTTAGTTAGCGAGCCCAGCTTGTCCCCTACCCCTCTAGACAAGGAATATTATTGGATTGAACTCATGTTAATTTGTTCGGAACTGGCATGAAATTGTTTCTGTTAATAAAAAATATACACGCTCGGTGGCAGGGCCAGGGCCGAGGCACGAAGAAGATTACTGGTTTTAAGTCAGAGGAGGAGAAGATGAGGCGAGGAGAGGGCCTGACAAGAGTAGAGCGGAGAGGGGCTTAGAGAGGCTGTTAAGGCAGCGTGTCTGTATGTGAATTCACTGCTTCTCTCTGATAGCTAAAGTGGAGGGGAGTTAAAAGGCAAGGCCAGATGTGCTCTTTACGGCTCCATACATACACTCCTCTTCCTCTTCCTCCACCTCCTCCCTCCATTGCTCTGATGTATTTTATTCTCTCCAGCTTTCAAACTCTCTCTCTCTCTCTCTCTCTTTCACCCTTTATCTCTCTTTCAACGCACAAACCCACATGGAAACACACAAGTATTTACGCAAGCACGCAAACAGAAATGCATGTGTCATGTTCGCACGCACATGACATCAGTGGCCTGATCAGTGGCCTGATCAGTGGCCTGATCAGTGGCCTGATCAGTGGCCTGAGGACAGAAGGTTGCGTGTCCTGGTGTCTGTGTGAGTCTTTAAAACAGTGTTGATCACCAGAGACCTTGCATAACCTCATTACCATAAGGCTGGCATTGACCTTCCCACTGCCCATCTCCCCTTACCTGTCACTGGGGAGGACATTGTGAGGGATGGGGCCACTACAAACACATGCAAGGACACACTCAAACATCCGATAACACACACACACAAACAAACACTAAATCACTCACCCAATAACACAGACACACTCAATCACCCAATAACACACACACTCAATCACCCAGTAACACACACACTCAATCACTCAATAACACAGACAGACAATAGCCTGTCCAGTAATTAGGAGCATTGGTCCCGCTAAGACGTGAGCCATTATGTTTTCCATCTGTGTATTGGTCCTGATGCACTGACTGTTACTACTGTGTTCTCTCTGTCCGTGTTTTTATCTCTCTGAGGCATTGTAGAGAGCAGCAAGCAGCTCCATCAACACTAGACCTTTGTTCACCTCAGTCCAGTGTGTGGTGTAACAGGTCCAGTGTCAGCTCACCGTCTCAACGTTCCATTTAGACCTCCGACAGAGCACACCACTTCTAGAGATAAGACCAGAGCTTGCCACATGATTAAGATCTCCCAGTTAACACTAAAGTCTCTCTCTCTCTCTCTCTCTCTCTCTCTCTCTCCATTTTGGATCTATAGGGGTGTGTAAAGTATACAGTGGCAGTACTCACCTGTACTCCAATGAGAACCGTGTGAGCTCAGTGCCATTATGGATCCATTTGAACTCCAGGGGCCAGCTCCCCTCCGCCATACATGTCAACACCAGCCTGTTACGCTCCAGGTGCAACTGGCTCCGCACCGGCTCCGTCTTAAAGTAGGGCGGCACATCATCTGGAGAGAGAGAGAGAGAGAGAGAGAGAGAGAGAGAGAGAGAGAGAGAGAGAGAGAGAGAGAGAGAGAGAGAGAGAGAGAGAGAGAGAGAGAGAGAGAGAGAGAGAGAGAGAGAGAGAGATAAGTATACCCATAGACATATGGACAGAGAGAGTGGTTCAGACTGTATACCACGGGTATATATTACTGCTCAAATTACGTTGGTAACCAGTTTATAATAGCAATAATGCACTTCTGGGGTTTGTAGTATATGGCCAATATACCACACCTCCTCGAGCATTCTTGCTTAATTATACAGCGATTCATGAGACAGGATTCATGAGTCGAGAAGAGCTAAGATATGTGGATTGGAGATATGGGTTCTGTTAAGCATGACGTACTGTATTGCTTTCCCCAGCCCAAACAGGGTTAGATAGAAGAGGAAAAAGACAGGGAAATGCTTTCCCCAGCCCAAACAGGGTTAGATAGAAGAGGAAAAAGACAGGGAAATGCTTTCCCCAGCCCAAACAGGGTTAGATAGAAGAGGAAAAAGACAGGGAAATGCTTTCCCCAGCCCAAACAGGGTTAGATAGAAGAGGAAAAAGACAGGGAAATGCTTTCCCCAGCCCAAACAGGGTTAGATAGAAGAGGAAAAAGACAGGGAAATGCTTTCCCCAGCCCAAACAGGGTTAGATAGAAGAGGAAAAAGACAGGGAAATGCTTTCCCCAGCCCAAACAGGGTTAGATAGAAGAGGAAAAAGACAGGGAAATGCTTTCCCCAGCCCAAACAGGGTTAGATAGAAGAGGAAAAAGACAGGGAAATGCTTTCCCCAGCCCAAACAGGGTTAGATAGAAGAGGAAAAAGACAGGGAAATGCGTGAAATCCCTTCATCATTCTCTCCGTGCCTCTCCATTTCGCTTTGTCTCTTTTCTCTGTCTGTGTTTGTGAACATGTAGAAGCACAGAGTGAAGAGTACAGAGCACTGAGGATAGAACAGAATATATGATGCTACACAGACACACACACACACACACGCACACACACACACACACACACACACACACACACACACCCACACACACAAACATACACACACAGTCTTGTTTAACTAGCCTTGTGGGGACACACAATTCAGTCAATTCAAACACACACACACACACACCTCCATCAAAGCAGCTCCAAATTCACCTCACTGTCATACTCCCTGGTGGATGTGAAAGCTCACTCTTGATAGATGGTACTACAATTAACACCTCGTGCTTGATGATGATTGTAAATATAGACCAATTTAATTGGATGGTTGGATAATATAATTTTCAAATTAGCTAATAATCAAGAATTGGAATTAAACTGTCAAAATGATCTATTGGCTTGGTTTTTGCACTGCTATTTTGGCTCCACCAATCCAACAGAGGTAGGGTTAGTAAAACAGATGAAAGAAAGGGGGAAAGATGGAGATGGATTCAGTCTATAAACAGAGGTAGCCAAGAAGAGAAGGCAATTGGTAGGCAGTATGATGGAATGAGGGATAAATGGAAGATAAGACAATTGGTAGGCAGTATGATGGAGTGAGGGATAAATGGAAGAGAAGACAATTGGTAGGCAGTATGATGGAGTGAGGGGTAAATGGAAGAGAAGACAATTGGTAGGCAGTATGATAGAGTGAGGGGTAAAAGGAAGAGAAGACAATTGGTAGGCAGTATGATGGAGTGAGGGATAAATGGAAGAGAAGACAATTGGTAGGCAGTATGATGGAGTGAGGGATAAATGGAAGAGAAGGCAATTGGTAGGCAGTATGATGGAATGAGGGATAAATGGAAGACAAGACAATTGGTAGGCAGTATGATGGAGTGAGGGATACATGGAAGGTAAGACAATTGGTAGGCAGTATGATGGAGTGAGGGGTAAAAGGAAGAGAAGACAATTGGTAGGCAGTATGATGGAGTGAGGGATAAATGGAAGAGAAGACAATTGGTAGGCAGTATGATGCAGTGAGGGATACATGGAAGATAAGACAATTGGTAGGCAGTATGATGGAGTGAGGGATAAATGGAAGAGAAGACAATTGGTAGGCAGTATGATGGAGTGAGGGATAAATGGAAGAGAAGACAATTGGTAGGCAGTATGATGGAGTGAGGGATAAATGGAAGAGAAGACAATTGGTAGGCAGTATGATGGAATGAGGGATAAATGGAAGATAAGACAATTGGTAGGCAGTATGATGGAGTGAGGGATAAATGGAAGAGAAGACAATTGGTAGGCAGTATGATGGAGTGAGGGGTAAATGGAAGAGAAGACAATTGGTAGGCAGTATGATAGAGTGAGGGGTAAAAGGAAGAGAAGACAATTGGTAGGCAGTATGATGGAGTGAGGGATAAATGGAAGAGAAGACAATTGGTAGGCAGTATGATGGAGTGAGGGATAAATGGAAGAGAAGACAATTGGTAGGCAGTATGATGGAGTGAGGGATAAATGGAAGAGAAGGCAATTGGTAGGCAGTATGATGGAATGAGGGATAAATGGAAGAGAAGACAATTGGTAGGCAGTATGATGGAGTGAGGGATACATGGAAGGTAAGACAATTGGTAGGCAGTATGATGGTGTGAGGGGTAAAAGGAAGAGAAGACAATTGGTAGGCAGTATGATGGAGTGAGGGATAAATGGAAGAGAAGACAATTGGTAGGCAGTATGATGCAGTGAGGGATACATGGAAGATAAGACAATTGGTAGGCAGTATGATGGAGTGAGGGATAAATGGAAGAGAAGACAATTGGTAGGCAGTATGATGGAGTGAGGGATAAATGGAAGAGAAGACAATTGGTAGGCAGTATGATGGAGTGAGGGATAAATGGAAGAGGAGACAATTGGTAGGCAGTATGATGGAGTGAGGGATAAATGGAAGATAAGACAATTGGTAGGCAGTATGATGGAGTGAGGGATAAATGGAAGAGAAGACAATTGGTAGGCAGTATGATGGAGTGAGGGATAAATGGAAGAGAAGACAATTGGTAGGCAGTATGATGGAGTGAGGGATAAATGGAAGAGAAGACAATTGGTAGGCAGTATGATGGAGTGAGGGATAAATGGAAGAGAAGACAATTGGTAGGCAGTATGATGGAGTGAGGGATAAATGGAAGAGAAGACAATTTGTAGGCAGTATGATGGAGTGAGGGATACATGGAAGAGAAGACAATTGGTAGGCAGTATGATGGAGTGAGGGATAAATGGAAGAGAAGACAATTGGTAGGCAGTATGATGGAGTGAGGGGTAAAAGGAAGAGAAGACAATTGGTAGGCAGTATGATGGAGTGAGGGATACATGGAAGAGAAGACAATTGGTAGGCAGTATGATGGAGTGAGGGATACATGGAAGATAAGACAATTGGTAGGCAGTATGATGGAGTGAGGGATAAATGGAAGAGAATACAATTGGTAGGCAGTATGATGGAGTGAGGGATAAATGGAAGAGAAGACAATTGGTAGGCAGTATGATGGAGTGAGGGATACATGGAAGAGAAGACAATTGGTAGGCAGTATGATGGAGTGAGGGATACATGGAAGATAAGACAATTGGTAGGCAGTATGATGGAGTGAGGGATAAATGGAAGAGAAGACAATTGGTAGGCAGTATGATGGAGTGAGGGATAAATGGAAGAGAAGACAATTGGTAGGCAGTATGATGGAGTGAGGGATAAATGGAAGAGAAGACAATTGGTAGGCAGTATGATGGAGTGAGGGATAAATGGAAGAGAAGACAATTGGTAGGCAGTATGATGGAGTGAGGGATAAATGGAAGAGAAGACAATTGGTAGGCAGTATGATGGAGTGAGGGATAAATGGAAGAGAAGACAATTGGTAGGCAGTATGATGGAGTGAGGGATAAATGGAAGAGAAGACAATTGGTAGGCAGTATGATGGAGTGAGGGATAAATGGAAGAGAAGACAATTGGTAGGCAGTATGATGGAGTGAGGGGTAAAAGGAAGAGAAGACAATTGGTAGGCAGTATGATGGAGTGAGGGATACATGGAAGAGAAGACAATTGGTAGGCAGTATGATGGAGTGAGGGATACATGGAAGATAAGACAATTGGTAGGCAGTATGATGGAGTGAGGGGTAAATGGAAGAGAAGACAATTGGTAGGCAGTATGATGGAGTGAGGGATAAATGGAAGAGAAGACAATTGGTAGGCAGTATGATGGAGTGAGGGATAAATGGAAGAGAAGACAATTGGTAGGCAGTATGATGGAGTGAGGGATACATGGAAGATAAGACAATTGGTAAGCAGTATGATGGAGTGAGGGATAAATGGAAGAGAAGACAATTGGTAGGCAGTATGATGGAGTGAGGGATAAATGGAAGAGAAGACAATTGGTAGGCAGTATGATGGAGTGAGGGATAAATGAAAGAGAAGACAATTGGTAGGCAGTATGATAGAGTGAGGGGTAAATGGAAGAGAAGACAATTGGTAGGCAGTATGATGGAGTGAGGGATAAATGGAAGAGAAGACAATTGGTAGGCAGTATGATAGAGTGAGGGGTAAATGGAAGAGAAGACAATTGGTAGGCAGTATGATGGAGTGAGGGATACATGCAAGATAAGACAATTGGTAGGCAGTATGATAGAGTGAGGGGTAAATGGAAGAGAAGACAATTGGTAGGCAGTATGATGGAGTGAGGGGTAAATGGAAGAGAAGACAATTGGTAGGCAGTATGATAGAGTGAGGGGTAAAAGGAAGAGAAGACAATTGGTAGGCAGTATGATAGAGTGAGGGGTAAATGGAAGAGAAGACAATTGGTAGGCAGTATGATGTAGTGAGGGGTAAATGGAAGAGAAAGCCAGGAGGTGAATGATGTACATGAGAAAGACTGGAAGGGAAAAATAAAAATGTAGAGGATAGGAGGGTGATGGCTTGTAGAGATAGATGGTTTCACAGCCTCCTTAGTGTGGGTTAATGCTAATGTTATGCGTGGTGGAGAATAGGAGGGAAGTTTATGAAAATGAGGGAGATTGAGGCGTGCAAGAGATTTTATTAGACGGCTGAGACTAATTGTTCCCTAGTGATCTGGGCTGTGCTTTTATCTGTGATATAGAGATAAAGAGAAAGAGAGAGAGAGAGAGAGAGAGGAGCACATAGTGGGGACCAGCCCCATAACACATTGAACACTGATGGGTATCACATGTCTCCTCTGTGCTCTCTCATTAGACAACCAAGAGACTGGGCTGCTTTACAGGGACGAATGGTGGGCCTGAAGAGTCAACACAGGTTTTACTGGACCACTGAGGTCCAGTAGGGGTATGTGGGGACATGTAGGGGTATGTGGGGACATTTAGGGGTATGTAGGGACATGTAGGGGTATGTGGGGACATGTAGGGATATGTAGGGACATGTAGGGATATGTAGAGACATGTAGGGGTATGTGGGGACATGTATGGGTATGTGGGGACATGTATGGGTATGTGGGGACATGTAGGGGTATGTAGGGACATGTAGGGACACGTAGGGGTATGTGGGAACATGTAGGGTTATATAGGGACATGTAGGGACATGTAGAGACATGTAGGGGTATGTGGGGACATGTATGGGTATGTGGGGACATGTAGGGGTATGTAGGGACATGTAGGGGTATGTGGGGACGTGTAGGGACATGCAGGGGTATGTAGGGACATGTAGGGGTATGTGGGGACATGTAGGGGTATGTGGGGACATGTATGGGTATGTGGGGACATGTAGGGGTATGTAGGGACATGTAGGGGTATGTGGGGACGTGTAGGGGTATATGGGGACATGTAGGGGTATGTGGGGACATCTAGGGGTATGTGGGGACATGTAGGGGTATGTGGGGACATGTAGGGGTATGTGGGGACATGTAGGGGTATGTGGGGACATGTAGGGACATGTAGGGGTATGTGGGAACATGTAGGGTTATATAGGGACATGTAGGGGTATTTAGGGACATTTAGGAGTATGTGGGGACATTTAGGGGTATGTGGGGACATGTAGGTGTATGTGGGGACATGTAGGGGTATTTGGGGACATGTAGGGTTATATAGGGACATGCAGGGACATGTAGGGACATGTAGGGGTATGTGGGGACATGTAGGGACATGTGGGGACATGTAGGGGTATGTGGGGACATTTAGGGGTATGTAGGGACATGTAGGGGTATGTGGGGACATGTAGGGGTATGTGGGGACATGTAGGGGTATGTGGGGACATGTATGGATATGTAGGGACATGTAGGGATATGTAGGGACATGTAGGGGTATGTGGGGACATGTAGGGGTATGTGGGGACATGTAGGGGTATGTAGGGACATGTAGGGATATGTAGGGGTATGTGGGAACATGTAGGGTTATATAGGGACATGTAGGGACATGTAGGGGTATTTAGGGACATTTAGGGGTATGTGGGGACATTTAGGGGTATGTGGGGACATGTAGGTGTATGTGGGGACATGTAGGGTAAAATAGGGACATGCAGGGACATGTAGGGACATGTAGGGGTATGTGGGGACATGTAGGGACATGCAGGGGTATGTAGGGACATGTAGGGGTATGTGGGGACATGTAGGGGTATGTGGGGACATGTATGGGTATGTGGGGACATGTAGGGGTATGTAGGGACATGTAGGGGTATGTGGGGACGTGTAGGGGTATATGGGGACATGAAGGGGTATGTGGGGACATGTAGGGGTATGTGGGGACATGTAGGGGTATGTGGGGACATGTAGGGATATGTAGGGACATGTAGGGATATGTAGAGACATGTATGGGTATGTGGGGACATGTAGGGGTATGTAGGGACATGTAGGGACACGTAGGGTTATGTGGGAACATGTAGGGTTATATAGGGACATGTAGGGACATGTAGGGACATGTAGTGGTATTTAGGGACATTTAGGGGTATGTGGGGATATTTAGGGGTATGTGGGGACATGTAGGTGTATGTGGGGACATGTAGGGACATGTAGGGGTATTTGGGGACATGTAGGGTTATATAGGGACATGCAGGGACATGTAGGGACATGTAGGGGTATGTGGGGACATGTAGGGACATGCAGGGGTATGTAGGGACATGTAGGGGTATGTGGGGACATGTAGGGGTATGTGGGGACATGTAGGGGTATGTAGGGACATGTAGGGGTATGTGGGGACGTGTAGGGACATGCAGGGGTATGTAGGGGTATGTGGGGACGTGTAGGGACATGCAGGGGTATGTAGGGACATGTAGGGGTATGTGGGGACATGTAGGGGTATGTGGGGACATGTATGGGTATGTGGGGACATGTAGGGGTATGTAGGGACATGTAGGGGTATGTGGGGACGTGTAGGGACATGCAGGGGTATGTAGGGGTATGTGGGGACGTGTAGGGACATGCAGGGGTATGTAGGGACATGTAGGGGTATGTGGGGACATGTAGGGGTATGTGGGGACATGTATGGGTATGTGGGGACATGTAGGGGTATGTAGGGACATGTAGGGGTATGTGGGGACGTGTAGGGGTATATGGGGACATGTAGGGGTATGTGGGGACATGTAGGGGTATGTGGGGACATGTAGGGGTATGTGAGGACATGTAGGGACATGTAGGGGTATGTGGGGATATGTAGGGATATGTGGGGACATGTAGGGGTATGTGGGGACATGTAGGGACATGTAGGGGTATGTGGGGACATCTAGGGGTATGTGGGGACATGTAGGGGTATGTGGGGATATGTAGGGATATGTGGGGACATGTAGGGGTATGTGGGGACATGTAGGGACATGTAGGGGTATGTGGGGACATGTACTGTAGAGAGGCATTTGGGGACCTTCAGCCTGTGAGAGAACATGTGGTTGTTCAGTATCCAACGGCACTTGAATGGATGTTATGGATGTAATTCTGATTCACAACGTACTTTCACTTCTTTCTATGGAGGGAATGAAATAATGGAGTAAGCCACTGTTCAAGAGGTAGGAACAACAGAGAGATACAATGGGGAAGAACGCCAGGGGCTGTATATTCCATGTCAGTTCCCATGAATACAAACACTCCCATCACACACACCCACACACACTCACACACACACACACACACACAGACATGTGCAAGCACCCCCCAGTCAAGGTTTCACGTCTGCACACACTACAAAGCAATTCATGTTTGATGAGGGTGGCTGTACTGTAGCTCATCTGCATACACTAGATCTAATGGGTCCCTAGTAGGTTTGCAAAATTCCTGGATCTTTTAATAAAATCCCTGGTTTTCCAGAAATCCTGGTTGGAGGATTCTGGATTCCCTGCTTATTCCCTCCTGACTCCGGGAATCTTCCAACAGTGATTTCGGGAAAACGAGAGAATTTATTGAAAGTTCCAAGGAATTTAGACCCTACATTTACAAAGAGAGGTCGTCTCAAATCCAGTTGGTGCATGTGTGTTCCTCGCTGTGTGTGTGTGTGTGTGGTGTGTGTTTAATTTACTGAGCAGTCAATTAAAGCTACTCTTTCATTAATGAGAACACTGCCAGGTGTAAATTGTTGCCCTAGGGTTAACATCCATAATAGAATAGATTCTCTCATTTCCAAAATAAGACCTAGTAAGTTTTCATTCCTCTCACCTTTCTCTCTCCTTAATATGTGCCTTTTCACAAGTGTTGGAGTGCTAATTAAACTGTCTGAAGTTGGAAAGTAATAGTACACACACACACACACACACACACACACACACACACACACACACACACACACACACACACACACACACACACACACACATTGCATCGCAATGTAGGTTCCATTCTATTATGATCATTTATGAACATTTGAACATCTTGGCCATGTTCTGTTATAATCTCCACCCGGCACAGCCAGAAGAGGACTGGCCATCCCACATATGCTCTCTCTAATTCTCTCTTTCTTTCTCTCTCTCGGAGGACCTGAGCCCTAGGACCATGCCCCAGGAATACCTGACATGATGACTCCTTGCTGTCCCCAGTCCACCTGACTGTGCTGCTGCTCCAGTTTCAACTATTCTGCCTTATTATTATTCGACCATGCTGGTCATTTATGAACATTTGAACATCTTGACCATGTTTTGTTATAATCTCCACCCGGCACAGCCAGAAGAGGACTGGCCACCCCACATAGCCTGGTTCCTCTCTAGGTTTCTTCCTAGGTTTTGGCCTTTCTAGGGAGTTTTTCCTAGCCACCGTGCTTCTTCACCTGCATTGCTTGCTGTTTGGGGTTTTAGGCTGGGTTTCTGTACAGCACTTTGAGATATCAGCTGATGTACGAAGGGCTATATAAAATAAATTTGATTGATTGATTGATTATTGGGGCATATTCTAACGCAAAGTATAATGGGAGGAGAGTCACACCAGTGAGTAGCTAGTCTACAGTAACACCCATCCATCCACCTGGGCCTCCTTACTCCCAGTCCGGTTCCCAACAGGTCTCCAGTGGCTGCCAGTAACAGACAGCTTCTCTCTGTCTCAGCTCATTCCCAAGCGAACAGCACAGCTCCCAGGTCCCAGGTCCCAGGTCCCAGCTCCCAGTTAGCTAGGCTACATACATATTTCATCTAGCCCCTGGGTACTAAACACACACACAGTGGGCAGAGCACACAGAGCATGTGTGTATGGATGTGTGTGGGTGTGTGGTGAAGATGTCCGTCAGTGGAAGGTCTGCTCTGCTGGTGGTCTGGCTGGGCTGTTAAGCACTCCCACTGGGTGTGAGATCTGTTCTGGAGCATGTGGTTATTTAGCACAATGGCCTGGCCCTGTCTGTGTGTGGGGTGTGCCAATCTGTTCCAGGGCCTGTCATTATTTAGCCCAGTGGCCTGGCCCTGTCTGTGTGCGGGGTGTGCCAATCTGTTCCAGGGCCTGTCATTATTTAGCCCAGTAACCTGGCCCTGTCTGAGTGCGTGCTGGTGACCGCCACTATCTGTCCCACTGAGACAATCATAGCCAGGCCACAGCCAAGCAGGCCCTCCTTTTTCCTAAACACTGCAAACACACAAATTCACACACTAACACACAGTGATCATCCACTGCCCAGACACACGCAAAGACACACAGAAACAAAGAACCACACACACACCACAGTGTACATTCAGATCCACTTTGGCCTGGCTCCAGCTTACAGGCCTATTTGTTCTGTGGCATGGCCAGATCATCTCTCCATAGCTCTTTATAGAACTACATTTCCCATGAGGCAGTGGGGCTGGCCAATAATCCCTCCTC
This sequence comes from Oncorhynchus mykiss, assembly GCF_013265735.2. Taxonomy (NCBI): domain Eukaryota; kingdom Metazoa; phylum Chordata; class Actinopteri; order Salmoniformes; family Salmonidae; genus Oncorhynchus; species Oncorhynchus mykiss. The sequence continues at coordinate 25,218,887 of NC_048584.1, read as the reverse complement.
CCATCTGTTGGTCCTACAAAGCCCCCTGGTACACATCAGTTCAGATGTCCATTCACTACAGCTGGCCAGTCCCAGAGCCCCCAAATCCCAGGAGTGGGCAGGATACTGGGTCAGAGTGGGGGTGTGGGGTTTGGGAGACACCAAGGCTCCCTAGTGGCCAGCCAAACCAACAGCACACAACCAACACACCAAGGCTATTTCTCGATGTGCCTTTACTCTATTCCTTGCTTCCCCTCTCCTCGCCTCCTTCTCAAACAGAGTATGAGATCCAAGGTCCCTCCCCTCAGACCTTCTCATTTGATTCATTTTGAGAGGGAGGCCATGAGAAAGGACGTAAGGAACTGAGAAAGAGCCCAATGCCTCAAATGTTTTTTTCCCCTTGCAACCTTCACCATCTCTGATGCTAAGATGCCCAGTCCGTTGTTGTGACCAGGCGCCACCGACGCTCCACCCTCCTGCCTCTCACTGTGGGGATAAGATAGGAAGGCCTTGACACCATAAATCAGAGAGGTAAAACATTAAAAGTCATCTCCCTTCTTTAACGGCCTCGCTGGAGAAGGACGCAGGCTCGTAAATCTGCTGGCTAACCTTTCGGCGTGACAGGGTAAGCTCTCAGCGCACGCTCCCACCTTTATCACTCACCCCAGAGCCATCGCTCCTCTCCCTAATAACATCAAAACAGAATGACACGGTACAAGGAATGAGATGAAACACTGCCTCCCACGCAGAGAAGAGCTTTTAATATGGACGTGTGTGTGTGTGTTTGTGGCGTGTGGTGTGTGTGTACTTAAGTGTGTTTGTGTTATGGAAGTGAAAGAAAGACTGTGTGTAACTCTTTGTGTCAGAGAGCGAGGAACGCAATATTATGTTTGTGTGTGTGTCTGTGAATGTGTATCTCCCTCAGACATGTGTGTGAGCAAGCAGGTTTAATTTCTCTGAAGAGCCGTGCGTCGCTGCATGCTCTGAGCAAATTATACCATTATGTTCATGAGAGCAAATCAAATCCTGCATTACTGAGACAATAAAGGCTAAGATGGGTCCCGCGTGTCAGGATCACATGACTAAAGCCCTGGAACATCCCCACAAACAACCTGCACATCAACCAACTACTCAGAAACACTCTGTTCACAGCTGATATGAGGAGTGGGGTGTTGTACGCACAAACTGGAAAAGCTACTGTAACAGACAGAAAGAGGGAGGGAGGAAGGAGAGAGAAGTACGAGGACACACACACAGTACATACACAAGCAACCTGACTAAACCAAACCACAGGGATGGGGTGTGTCCACTGGTCGCCTCTGGACTGTTGAAATATTAAAGCAGTAAAGCAATGTTCTTTATCGGTCAATAATGTATGGTTAGGTTACTGGGGAATCTCACTGAGAGAATATAGAGGTGAATATAGGCCCCATAGCACACAGAAACACACACACACACACACACACACACACACAAACACACACACACACACACACGCGCGCGCACACCAAGGGCAATGGTAGTTGTTTGGGTACAGACGTAAACTTCTTCCACGGTTGAGGATATTTCCATTGCATGTCGTGTTGTACTCTGACTGGAGACATTAGCATAAGCATGATGACATTTCTCTGTAATGGTGATGTCACATCACTGCCTTATCATTGTGTGTTGACATGTGCACTGAATGTATCAAACATTAGGAACACCTTAAGCTAATATTGAGTTGCACCCCCTTTTGCCCTCAGAACAAGCTGAATTTGTTGGGGCATGGACTCTATAAGGTGTCAACAGCTTTCCACGGGGATGCTGGCCCATGTTGACTCCAACGCTTCCCTCAATTGTGTCAAGTTGGCTGGATGTCCTTAGGGTGGTGGACCATTATTGATACACACAGGAAAGAGTTGAGCTTTGGAACATCTACATTTTTAAAAGTCTAATAAATCCATGTAATATCGCCTACACCTTCACAATAAATCCATGTAATATCGCCTACACCTTCACAATAAATCCATGTAATATCGCCTACACCTTCACAATAAATCCATGTAATATCGCCTACGCCTTCACAATAAATCCATGTAATATCGCCTACACCTTCACAATAAATCCATGTAATATCGCCTACACCTTCACAATAAATCAATGTAATATCGCCTACACCTTCAGAATAAATCCATGTAATATCGCCTACACCTTCACAATAAATCAATGTAATATCGCCTACGCCTTCACAATAAATCCATGTAATATCGCCTACACCTTCACAATAAATCCATGATTTATTTTAGACAGGTCTAAAGAGGCATGTTTCAGAAGAACAGAATAGCATACTCTGAGTTGTCCTTACTGTATGTGTCATGCCCTGACCATAGAGAGCCTTTTATTTTCTATGTTGTGTAGGTCAGGGTGTGACTAAGGTGGGTTATGTAGGTTGTTTTATGTCTATGTTGGCCTGGTATGGTTCCCAATCAGAGGCAGCTGTTTATCGTTGTCCCTGATTGGGGATCATATATATGCAGCCATTTCCCCACTGTTTTTTTGTGGGATCTTGTTTTTGTGTTGACTTCACGTTTAATTTGTTCCATATTGTTTTGGTGAGTTTAATTTATTAAACATGTGGAACTGTACGCACGCTGCGCCTTGGTCCATTTATTTCAATGATCGTGAAAGAAGATCCCACCACCCACGGACCAAGCAGCATGCCCAGGAGGAGCAGGGATCCTGGGCCTGGGAGGAAAGCCAGGAGTGGAGGGCATCCTAGACTTGGGACGAAATAATGGCAGGAGACAAAAGCCTGCCATGGAAGCAGGTGGAAGCAGCGAAGGAGGGACAGCGACGAAACCGGGGTTCGCGGCCACGACGTAGTCCCAAGAAGCAGTCTCAAACAATGTTTTTCGGGGGGAGGCACACAGGGGTGGTCGGCGACGCTGAGGGGTGAGTCAGAGACCATGGAGGAAGCGATGGAGAGATTGAGTGAGAGTGAATGGAGGGGTGAGATAGAGACCTTCGAGGAGTGGCTGGCGAAATGTGAAGAGAGTGAAGCGGAAGAGCTGTTGGTCTGGCTGGAGTGGCAAGACAGTTGCCCTGAGGAGCGTGTTAGCCGTCCAATGCCACCTGTGTCAGCTCCCCGTATTCGTCCTGAGGAGCGTGTCATCTGTCTGGAATAATCTGTGCCGGCTCCACGCACCAGGTCTCCAGTGCGCCTCCACAGCCCAGTACGACCTGAGCCAGCTCTCCGCACTCGCTTTGAGGAGCGTGTTATTGTTCCAGTGCAATGTGTGCCGGTTCTACGCACCGTGTCTCCAGCGCGCCCGGTACGTCCTGTGCCAGCTCCCCACACTTGCCGTGTTAAGGTTGTCATCTGTCCAGGACACGTTGTGCCAGCTCTCTCCCCAGACCGGTACGCCCTGTGCCAGCTCCACGCACCAGGCCTCCAGCGATGGTCTGCAGTCCGGAGCCTCCTGCGACGGTTCCCAGTCCAGAGCGTCCAGCGACGGTTCCCAGTCCGGAGCCTCCAGCGACGATCCAGGGCCCGGAGCCTCCAGCGAAGATCCATGGCCCAGAGCCTCCAGCGATGATCCATGGCACGGAGCCTCCAGTGATGATCCATGGTCCGGAGCCTCCAGTGATGATCCATGGTCCGGAGCCTCCTGCGAGGGTTCCTACCTTTCTAAAGTCTTTGAAAGCAAAGTTAACAAACAGATCACCGACCATTTCAAATCCCACCGTACCTTCTCCACTATGCAATCTGGTTTCCGAGCTGGTCATGGGTGCACCTCAGGCACGCTCAAGGTCCGAAACGATATCATAGCCGCCATCGATAAAAGACAATACCGTATAGCTGTATTTATCGACCTGGCCAAGGTGAACCCGCCCGCCCATCTAGCATCACTACTCTGGACGGTTCTGACTTAGAATATGTGGACAAGTACAAATATCTTGTTGTCTGGTTAGACTGTAAACTCTCCTTCCAGACTCACATGAAGCATCTCCAATCCAAAATTAAATTTAGAATCGGCTTCCTATTTCGCAACAAAGCATCCTTCACTCATGCTGCCGAACATACCCTTGTAAAACGGACTATCCTACCAATCCTTGACTTCAGTGATGTAATTTGCAAAATAGCCTCCAACTCTACTATCACAGTGCCATCCATTTTGTCACCAAAGCCTCATATACTACCCACCACTGCGACATGGTTCCTCTCATTGGCTGGCCCTTGCTTCATACTCGTCCCCAAACCCACTGGCTCCAGGTCATCTATAAGTCTTTGCTAGGTAAAGCCCCACCTTATCTCAGTTCACTGGTCACCATAGCAGCACCCACCCGTAGCACGCGCTCCAGCAGGTATATTTCACCAGTCACCCCCAAAGCCAACTCCCCCTTTGGCCGCCTCTCCTTCCAGTTCTCTGCTGCCAATGACTGGAACGAACTGCAAAAATCACTGAAGCTGGAGACTTATATCTCCCTCGCTAACTTTAAGCATCAGCTGTCAGAGCAGCTTAACAATCATTGCACCTGTACATAGCCCATCTGTAAATAGCACTACCTCATCCCCATATTGTTTTTTTGTTGCTCCTTTGCACCCAAGTATCTCTACTTGCACATTCATCTTCTGCACATCTATCACTCTAGTGTTTAACTCCCTCCACCTACCCAAGGACGTCAGAGTACAAAAATCAGTTAACCACCTAACTGAGGAACTCAATTTAACCTTGTGCAATACCCTAGATGCAGTTGTACCCTTAAAAACAAAAAACATTTGACATAAGGAACTAGCTCCCTGGTAAAAAGAAAATACCTGAGCTTTGAAGCAAGCTTCCAGAAAATTGTCTTCCGACTAAGACAGTGCCGTGCAGTATCGAAGAGACCGCACTGCTGCTCGATCATCCTATTTTTCCAACTTAACTAAGGAAAATAAGAACAATCCAAAATGTATTTTTGATACTGTCGAAAAGCTAACTAAAAAGCAGTATTCCCCAAGAGAGGAAAAATAATGAAAAGCTGTGGCGCAGCAACTCACTGCCTTCCTGAAGACAAACAATGTATACGAAACGCTTCAGTCTGGTTTTAAACCCCATCATAGCACTGAGACTGCACTTGTGACCTTTTAATGTCATCAGACAGAGGCTCTGTCCTCGTGCTCCTGGACTTTAGTGCTGCTTTTGATACCATCGATCAACCCCATTAATTTGAAGAGATTGGAAACCCAAATTGGTCTACATGGACAAGTTCTGGCCTGGTTTAGATCTTATCTGTCGGAAAGATATCAGTTTGTCTCTGTGGATGGTTTGTCCTCTGACAAATCAACTGTAAAATTCGGTGTTCCTCAAGGCTCTGTTTTAGAACCACTATTGTTTTCACTATATACACTGCTCAAAAAAATAAAGGGAACACTTAAACAACACAATGTAACTCCAATCATACTTGAAATCAAACTGTCCACTTAGGAAGCAACACTGATTGACAATATATTTCACATGCTGTTGTGCAAATGGAATAGACAACAGGTGGAAATTATAGGCAATTAGCAAGACACCCCCAATAAAGGAGTGGTTCTGCAGGTGGTGACCACAGACCACTTCTCAGTTCCTATGCTTCCTGGCTGATGTTTTGGTCACTTTTGAATGCTGGCGGTGCTTTCACTCTAATGGTAGCATGAGACAAAGTCTACAACCCACACAAGTGGCTCAGGTAGTGTAGCTCATCCAGGATGGCACATCAATGCGAGCTGTGGCAAGAAGGTTTGTCAGCGTAGTGTCCAGAGCATGGAGGCGCTACCAGGAGACAGGCCAGTACATCAGGAGACGTGGAGGAGGCCGTAGGATGGCAACAACCCAGCAGCAGGACCGCTACCTCCGCCTTTGTGCAAGGAGGAGCAGGAGGAGCACTGCCAGAGCCCTGCAAAATGACCTCCAGCAGGCCACAAATGTGCATGTGTCTGCTCAAACGGTCAGAAACAGACTCCATGAGGGTGGTATGAGGGCCCGACATCCACAGGTGGGGGTTGTGCTTACAGCCCAACACCGTGCAGGACGTTTGGCATTTGCCAGAGAACACCAAGATTGGCAAATTCGCCACTGGTGCCCTGTGCTCTTCACAGATGAAAGCAGGTTCACACTCAGCACATGTGACAGACGTGACAGAGTCTGGAGACGCAGTGGAGAACGTTCTGCTGCCTGCAACATCCTCCAGCATGACCAGTTTGGCGGTGATCAGTCATGGTGTGGGGTGGCATCTCTTTGGGGAGCCGCACAGCGGAGGTAGCCAGAGGCAGAGGTAGCCTGACTGCCATTAGGTACTGAGATGAGATCCTCAGACCTCTTGTGAGACCATATGCTGGTGCAGTTGGCCCTGGGTTCCTCGTAATGCAATACAATGCTAGACCTCATGTGGCTGGAGTGTGTCAGCAGTTCCTGCAAGAGGAAGGCATTGATACTATGGACTGGCCTGCCCGTTCCCCAGACCTGAATCCAATTGAGCACATCTGGGACATCATGTCTCGCTCCATCCACCAACGCCACGTTACACCACAGACTGTCCAGGAGTTGGCGGATGCTTTAGTCCAGGTCTGGGAGGAGATCCCTCAGGAGACCAATATGCATATCCTTGATTCAAGTCCTGAGCTACAGGCAGTTAGATTTGGGTATGTCATTTTAGGCGGAAATTGAGATGGAGGTTCCGATCCTCAAGAGATTTTAACCTCCCCTACACGCACTCTTGTTGACTTATTGGCTGTTCTAAGGCCAGCTACTACTACAGCCTTGCAGTGTGGTAAAGTACTTAAGTAAAAATACTTTAAAGTACGACTTAAGTAGTTTTTTGAGGGATCTGTACTTTACTTGACTAGTTACAGTTGAAGTCAGAAGTTTCCATACACCTTAGCCAAATACATTTAAACTCAGTTTTTCACAATTCCTGACATTTAATCCTAGTACAAATTCCCTGTTTTAGGTCAGTTAGGATCACCACTTTATTTTAACAATGTGAAATGTCAGAATAATAGTAGAGAGAATGATTTATTTCAGCTTTTATTTCTTTCATCACATTCCCAGAGGGTCAGAAGTTTACATACACTCAATTAGTATTTGGTAGCATTGCCTTTAATTGTTTAACATGGGTCAAACGTTTTGGGTAGCCTTCCACAAGCTTCCCCAATAAGTTGGGTGGATTTTGGCCCCATTCCTCCTGACAGAGCTGGTGTAACTGAGTCAGGTTTGTTGGCCTGCTTGCTCGCACATGCTTTTTCAGATCTGCCCACAAATATTCTATAGGGTTGAAGTCAGGGCTTTGTGATGGCCAATCCAATACCTCGACTTTGTTGTCTTGAAGCCATTTTGTCACAACTTTGGAAGTATGTTTGGGGTCATTGTCCATTTATTAAGACCCATTTGCAACCAAGCTTTAACTTCCTGACTGATGTCTTCCTGACTGATGCTGCCACCCGTGCTTCATGGTTGGGATGGTGTTCTCTCCCCCTTTTTCCTCCAAACCAGAGGACATTTCTCCAAAAAGTATGATCTTTGTCCCCATGTGCAGTTGCAAACCCTAGTCTGGCTTTTTATGGCGGTTTTGGAGCAGTGGCTTCTTCCTTGCAGAATGGTCTTTCAGGTTATGTCGATATTTTACTCGTTTTACTGTGGATACAGATACTTTTGTACCTGTTTCCTCCAGCACCTTCACAAGGTTGTTTGCCCTTCTTCTGGGATTTATTCACACTTTTTGCACCAAAGTACGTTCATCTCTAGGAGACAGAGCGCGTCTCCTTCCTGAGCGGTATGACGGCTGCGTGGTCCCATGGTGTTTATACTTGCGTACTATTGTTTGTACAGATGAACGTGGTACCTTCAGGCATTTGGAAATTGCTCCCAAGGATGAACCATACTTGTGGAGGTCTACATATTTTTTTCTAAAGGTCTTGGCTGATGTATGATTTTCCCATGATGTCAAGCAAAGAGGCACTGAGTTTGAAGGTATGCCTTGAAATACCTCCACAGGTACACCTCCAATTGACTCAAATGATGTCACTTAGCCAATCAGAAGCTTCTAAAGTCATGACATCATTTCTGGAATTTTCCAAGTTGTTTAAAGCACAGTCAACTTAGTGTATGTACACTTCTGACCCACTGGAATTGTGATACAGTGAATTATAAGTGAAATAATCTGTCTGTAAACAATTGTTGGAAAAATTACTTGTGTCTTGCACGAAGTAGATGTCCTAACTGATTTGCCAAAACTATAGTTTGTTAACAAGAAATTTGTGGAGTGGTTGAAAAACAAGTGTTAATTACTTCAACTATATATCTTTGCCAACTTTTACTTTTATTTCACTACATTCTTTTTAAAAAATTGGAGAGAAAATGGTGCCGTCTGGTTTGCTTAATATAAGGAATTTGAAATGATTTATACTCTGACTTTGATACCTGTCACGGATCCCTCTGGAGCTTTTGATTGCGCACACCTGACCTCTATTCCCACTGATTCTATTTGTATATACGTCCCGGGTGTTAATCATTGTGCGCTTGTGTTATTTATTCGAGGTACTCCTCACTCTTTTGTTTTGGGATTCTACCCTGTGTTTTGTATGGTGTTTGTTTGGTCTTCGTCCCTGTGCCTTTACACGGCCGTGGGCTTAATACAAATCCATAATACGCATTCCTGCGCCTGTCTCCCAAAACTCTTCATACTAACGTTACACATAAGTACATTTTAGCAATTCCATTTACTTTTGATCCTTAAGTATATTTTAAACCAAATTTGACTTTTATTTGAGTCATTTTCTATTAAGGTATCTTTACTTTTACTCAAGTATGATAATCTTAATTGTCACTTAGCGGGGAGTGAGCATGGGTTGGCGGATGGAGCGATATGGAGCGGAGGGAAAGAGACATGGAGGGATCATTATGCTGTTGAGGAGGTTTGGATGGGAGGCCCATTATCCGAAGGCTCTCCATCTCTTTGTCTGTCTGTCTGGTTACATTTTCATGAACTCTGGAGTAGGCGACGACAGTTAGGCTTACTACACAATGTATCTGTTTTATCTACTGCTTTACACTTTGTGAAGCCTTGATGTCAATTAAAAGGATCACCCAATAAAGGTTCATTTCTGACACTAACACTTTAGATGCTCTAGAGACTATCTACAGACCATCAGTAACATTTCAACTAACTATCTACTAACCCGAATCTTAACCTTTATTCTACACTTGAACCCTAAGCATAACCTTAGCAAGCAGTTGCTTATCAACAGATAGTTAGGTGGTAGTATGACCATCTCTAGAGCATCTACAAATGGACAATCTGGACGATCCAGATAGAGTGTGAACCCTATTTCTTCTTTAACATATCATTGCGTGTCTTTTTCTCTCGCTCTGTCTCTCTCCACTCTCTCTCTCTCTCTCTCTCTCTCTCTCTATGCCTTGTGGTGTTGTTGCCAGTATGTATTGATGCCATTATTGAGTGATGGTAGTGCAGCCAGCTCACGGTGGAGTGTCTGTCTCCTCACTGTCACCTGCCAGGTGTCCTGTGGCGTCAGCCTGGCTGTGTGTGTGTGTGTGTGTGTGTGTGTGTATGTGTGTGTGTGTGTGTGTGTGTGTGTGTGTGTGTGTGTGTTCTATGGAGTAAGGGAAGGAGGTAGTGAGGGAGTGAGGGAACAGGAGAAAGACAGAGGGAAAGAAAAGGGGGGAGAGAGAAAGAGAAAAGAAAGAGAAGATGTGTAGCTCATAGACCTGAGAACATCAATCTACAGCACATGCAAACGTCCGTCTGTATGATTTGTCATGTGTGTGTTTTGCCTTCCCACCCTGTCCCTGTCTGTTGTGTACTCGTCCCTGAGTGTTGACACAACGCTATAGAAGAGGCCATTCCAATGATATTACAGGTAAGTGGCAGGCAGCTCCACACTCACACTAGGGCTGGGAACTGCCAGGGACCTCACGATATTATCACGATACGCGATGTGTTACGATTCTCAGGATTCTCAGGATTCTATATGCGTTATGATTTTATATGTGATTTTAGTGTTCCAAACATATTGCTCACCATATGTCTGCTGCAGAGAGACAAGAGAGTCATGAGAAAACTAGTTTTGACCAGTCATGGAAATAAAAGTGCTGAAAACAAATTGTCTCCCTATTTAAAAATATGACGGAGAACAACTTACGAAGAAAATTATCTGAGTTTTGGTGCAGGTACAGACAGCTAACTAGCGCAAAAATGATATTGTCAAGATGATACTATACAATATATTGTCAAAAATAACATTTTGACATTTTTCCCACATCACTAACACATGCAAACACAAACACACATGCAAACACACCCCCAGCGTATACCAAGTCATCAGATTATGTGGCCTTCCATATTCCTATTCCATAAAAAAGAAACTAAATACAAAGAAATTATATATTTTTCTCTGTACCACAGTAGGGGTCTCGTATGCATGGCTGGGTCAAGCTGAATTGGGCGGATGTTTAAACAGATCTGTTAGAAACAGCAGGGGGACTGGTGGGTAAAAGAGAGGAGGTGGAGGGGTGAGAGAGAGGGAGGAGATAGAGGGGTGAGAGAGAGGGAGGAGGTGGAGGGGTGAGAGAGAGGGAGGAGGTGGAGGGTGAGAGAGAGGGAGGAGGTGGAGGGGTGAGAGAGAGGGAGGAGGTGGAGGGGTGAGAGAGAGGGAGGAGGTAGAGGGGTGAGAGAGAGGGAGGAGGTGGAGGGGTGAGAGAGAGGGAGGAGGTGGAGGGTGAGAGAGGGAGGAGGTGGAGGGTGAGAGAGAGGGAGGAGATGGAGGGGTGAGAGAGAGGGAGGAGGTGGAGGGTGAGAGAGGGAGGAGGTAGAGGGGTGAGAGAGAGGGAGGAGTTGGAGGGTGAGAGAGAGGGAGGAGGTGGAGGTGTGAGAGAGAGGGAGTAGGTGGAGGGTGAGAGAGAGGGAGGAGGTGGAGGGTGGAAGGGAGGGAGGAGGTGGAGAGAGAGGGAGGAGGTGGAGGGGTGAGAGAGAGGGAGGAGGTGGAGGGTGAGAGAGAGGGAGGAGGTGGAGGGGTGAGAGAGAGGGAGGAGGTGGAGGGGTGAGAGAGAGGGAGGGAGGAGGTGGAGAGAGAGGGAGGAGGTGGAGGGGTGAGAGAGAGGGAGGAGGTGGAGGGGTGAGAGAGAGGGAGGAGGTGGAGGGGTGAGAGAGAGGGAGGAGGGGGAGGGTGAGAGAGAGGGAGGAGGTGGAGGGTGAGAGAGAGGGAGGAGGTGGAGGGTGAGAGAGAGGGAGGAGGTGGAGGGGTGAGAGAGAGGGAGGAGATGGAGGGGTGAGAGAGAGGGAGGAAGCGGAGGGGTGGAAGGGAGTGAGGAGGTGGAGGGTGGAAGGGAGGGAAGAGGTGGAGGGGTGAGAGAGAGGGAGGAGGTGGAGGGGTGAGAGAGAGGGAGGAGGCAGAGGGGTGAGAGAGAGGGAGGAGGTGGAGGGTGGAAGGGAGGGAGCAGGTGGAGGGTGGAAGGGAGGGAAGAGGCGGAGGGGTGGAAGGGAGGGAGGAGGTGGAGGGTGGAAGGGAGGGAAGAGGCGGAGGGATGAGAGAGAGGGAGGAGGCGGAGGGGTGGAAGGGAAGGGAGGAGGCAGAGGGGTGAGAGAGAGGGAGGAGGTGGAGGGTGGAAGGGAGGAGGTGGAGGGGTGGAAGGGAGGGAGGAGGCAGAGGGGTGAGAGAGAGGGAGGAGACAGAGGGGTGAGAGAGAGGGAGGTGCACACAAGACCTTTGCATCTGTATTTAGCTAATTAGGTGTTATTTCAGGGACAGGAGGTCCGTGGCACCTTAATTGAGGAGGACGGGCTCGTGGTAATGAATGGAGCGGAATTGGTGGAATGGTATCAAATAAATCCAACACATGGTTTCCATGTTTTTGATGCCATTCCATTTGCTCTGTTCCAGACATTACTATGAGCCGTCCTCCTCTCAGCAGCCTCCACTGATTTCAGCTGCCATTTCTTATAACCGCTGTATGGAGGAGCTCACACAACCAGCCTGTCAGGAGTAGAAGGGGGAACAGAACGAGAGGAATAAAATAATAGGAGGGGGAACAGGAAAAGAAGAAGGAAGAAAGGAATAACACTGACACTGGAAAAAGACAAGGTGAGGCAAAAGAAGAGGAAGAAAAATAATGGGGTGGGGGAGTATGGAGGGAGTGCTATAGCACAGACACTGAAGACATCTCAAATGCTAAACCATTCATTTTTATTGGGATGTATTCTGTACTGCTCAGTAAGCTGCTAGCGCCAAAAGCCTTACTGGGTTAGTGTTATGTGATGTTGAATTTGGAGCATGCTATGCTAGCAGTAACTGGGCAGGGTCTATGCCCAGGCTGTGTGTGTGTGTGTACTCGTGCAAGCGTGTCTTCGCACCTGTGTGTGTGTGTGTGTGCCCCCTCGTGTGTGCCCATGCTATGCCCAATGCCAGTTTCCTGTCGGAGTATGCCCGCACTCCCTGGGATGATCAGTCATGCTATTTGTAAGCAGGAGAGAGAGCAGGAGAGAGCTTAGCCACATGCCGACCTGTCGCCCACTGACTACTCTAATTATGTTTTTAGCACGTGGCCAATCATGGACCACTGCTCTCTTAAACACAGCTCTGACTGAGCTAGAGAGGAAGAAATGATTTGTCATGTGTGTGTTTTGCCTTCCCACCCTGTCCCTGTCTGTTGTGTACTCGTCCCTGAGTGTTGACACGACGCTATAGAAGAGGCCATTCCAATGATATTACAGGTAAGTGGCAGGCAGAGAGTCATGAGAAAACTAGTTTTGACCAGTCATGGAAATAAAAGTGCTGAAAACAAATTGTCTCCCTATTTAAAAATATGACGGAGAACAACTACGAAATAAATTATCTGAGTTTTGGTGCAGGTACAGACAGCTAACTAGCGCAAAAACGATATTGTCAAGATGATACTATACAATATATTGTAAAAAATAATATACATTTTTCCCACATCGCTAACAAACACACACACACACACACACACACACACACACACACACACACACACACACACACGCACACACACACACACACACACATACAAACATTCCCCTTTCACATTCCCCTTAATCACGCCACAGCCACACACTCAGATAAGCTACATACCTATTTCAGGAAGAGGACACTCAATATACACACCTAACCGGTATACTTCAGACCCACATACCCACCACAGCATACGTGTTTGCATAACAACTGCCTCCTTCTATTTCCAGAAGCTGCACTCAAGTTCAAGAATGGAAAGGAGATTACATGTGGTCTGAAAAAAACATGTATTTTATTTTTACCACTGGAGACAACAACATAATTATAAGTCTTGATTTAGCTTTCAGTGCTCGGCTCAGGGATGGTTTGTCTCGCCGACATGCTCCTGTGGCATTAGGGCGTGGAATAGGTTAGGCTTCAGCATGGGGGAGGAGAGGAGATGGGTGAACTGCATGTGTAACAGTTTATTTTTTGTCTGCTTTTGAAAATAAGCCATCTTGACAAAAATAAGAAAACAACAATATATCTCCCCACCTGATAACACTCCTACCTGAGCACCTACCTGATCACCCTCTTACCCGATCACCTTCCTACCTGATCACCTTCCTACCTGTTCACCCTCCTACCCGATCACCCTCATACCTGATCACCTAACTGATCACCTGATCCCCCTCCTACCTGATCACCGTTCTACCTGATCACCTTCCTACCTGATCACCATCCTACCTGATCACCTACCCGATCACCCTCCTACCGGATCACCTTCCTACCTGATCACCTGATCACCCTCCTACCGGATCACCATCCTACCTGATCATCTTCCTACCTGATCACCTTCCTACCTGAACACCTTCCTACCTGATCACCATCCTACCTGATCACCTACCTGATCACTTGATCACCCTCTTACCTAAGCACCTACCTGATCACCTGATCACACTCCTGATCACCTTCCTACCTGATCACCTGATCACCTTCCTACCTGATCACCTACCTGATCACCTGATCACCTTCCTACCTGATCACCCTTCTACCTGATCACCTTCTACCTGATCACCTACCTGATCACCCTCCTACCCGATCACCTACCTGATCACCTGATCACCCTCCTACCTGAGGACAGGCTCATGTTAATGACTGGAGTGGATTCTGTGGAATGGTATCAAATACACCAAACACATGGTTTCCAGGTGTTTGATGCCATTCCATTTGCTCCGTTCCAGCCATTATTTTGAACCGTCCTCCCCTCAGCAGCCTCCACTGACAGGTTTGTCTGTCTGTCTCTGAATGGTTCATTCCAATAGGCCTATATAGGACTTATTAACCGCAGCTCCAAGGGCTGTACAATTAGTGTGTAGGAGGGGTGACGCTAAGGTCATTGTAAGAACCCCCTCCTGTTGGGTTATGGCATTAAAGGGAGTGGTTGGTGTTGTCTATCAGAATGACTGAAGGGAGGAAGGGATGGAGGGTGAGAGAGAGCGAGAGCGAGAGAGAGACCGACAGACTGTCAGACAGCCAGCAAGACAGACAGACAGAAATATAGAGGCAGACAGACAGACAGACAGACAGACAGACAGACAGACAGCCAGACAGACAGACAGACAGACAGACAGACAGACAGACAGACAGACAGACATACAGAAATATAGAGACAGACAGACAGACAGACAGACAGACAGAAATATAGAGACAGACAGACAGACAGACATAGAGAGACAGACAGAGGCACTGACTCCTCCCTGTCTGTCCTAATTGTTGCTCTCTTGCTCTGCTGTCATACCTGAAGGTCACAGCCATCCCTCAACCTGTCACACCCGTCACCACTGTGTCACCACTGTGTCAACACCGAGCGCATCATGACAAGACACAACACTGCTTGACATGCAATACAGACATGGAGACACTCGCAATGCACGCACAAACGGACACACGTGCACACACATGCATGCATGCAAGCACACGCACGTGCACGCACACCACCCTTCCGGTGTATTCAGGTTAGATGTATAAAATCCAACTGTCCAATATTTTTGAACACTGCTGTGTGGACGTATACATGACGCTGATAAGCCTTTAAGTGCCCACAGGGAGTTGAGAGCCTGAATGCAAAGCAGGCTAGAGAGCAGCAGAATAGCTTTCACTCTACAATTACCATGGTCACCCTGTTTCTGTTCTTTCTTACCTGCTGCTTTCTCATAAAGAAAAGTTGAGAAAAAGATCGGAGCCAAATGGGCTCCTGTGATGCATTGTCCTGGCAACAAGAATGCTGTCATTGTGGAAAGGGCAGAATGGCCTTTGCCAAGCCGAGGCTGAGACAGAGCAGGAGCGGGGCCCATGACACAAAAGCCCCAGTACCTGCCATTTGGGTCACAGGCAGGGGTCACAGTCTGCCCCACTCATTTCCGCTCACCCCCTCTCCCTCCTACTCTATCTTTCTCCAAATAATTTCTTTGCCCACTTAGGCAAGCGAACAAGCAGTACCATCTGAGGCACCTGAGTCAAAGCATGGAAAATGAATTACCTTTTGAAGTCATGTGGTGCTCAGAGAGAGAGAGAGAGAGAAAGAGAGAGAGAGAGAGAGACAGAGAGAGATAGAGACAGAGAGAGAGAGAGAGAGAGAGAGAGAGAGAGAGAGACAGAGAGAGAGAGAGACAGAGACAGAGACAGAGACAGAGAGATAGAGACAGAGAGAGAGAGACAGAGAGAGACAGAGAGAGAGAAAAGGGAAGCATTTTTTTCCACTCCCTTCATTTCTCAGTGAAGATGTGATGTGATAATTATTACTTAAAATGCTTATGTGGTGCTGACTCAAAACTAAATGACAAGTCACATCAACTCGTAATCTGGACAAGAGGAACACCTACGTGAGAATGCTGTTCATCGACAACAGCTCAGCATTTAACACCATAGTACACTCCAAACTCGTCATCAAGCTCGAGACCCTGGCTCTCGACCCCGCCCTGTGCAACTGGGTACTGGACTTCCTGACCGCCCCCAGGTGGTGAGGGTAGGTAATAACTTCTCCACCCCGCTGATCCTCAACAATGGGGCCCCACAAGGGTGCGTTCTGAGCCCTCTCCTGTACTCCCTGTTCACCCACGACTGCGTGGCCATGCACGCCTCCAACTCAATCATCAAGTTTGCAGACGACACTACAGTGGTAGGCTTTATTACCAACAACGACGAGACGGCCTACAGGCAGGAGGTGAGGGCCCTTGAAGTGTGGTGTCAGGAAAATAACCTCACACTCAACGTCCGTTTGAGGATGCCCCACAGATGCTCAATAGGGTTTAGGTCTGGAGACATGCTTGGCCAGTCCATCACCTTTACCCTCAGCTTCTTTAGAAAGGCAGTGGTCGTCTTGGAGGTGTGTTTGGGGTTGTTATCATGTTGGAATACTGCCCTGCGGCCCAGTCTCCGAAGGGAGGGGATCATGCTCTGCTTCAGTATGTCACAGTACATGTTGGCATTCATGGTTCTCTCAATGAACTGTAGCTCCCCAGTGCTGGCAGCACTCATGCAGCCCCAGACCATGACACTCCCACCACCATGCTTGACTGTAGGCAAGACACACTTATCTTTGTACTCCTCACCTGGTTGCCGCCACACACGCTTTACACCATCTGAACCAAATAAAGTTTATCTTGGTCTCATCAGACCACAGGACATGGTTCCAGTAATCCATGTCCTTAGTCTGCTTGTCTTCAGCAAACTGTTTGCGGGCTTTCTTGTGCATCATCTTTAGAAGAGTCTTCCTTCTGGGACATGCAGACCAATTTGATGCAGTGTACGGCGTATGGTCTGAGCACTGACAGGCTGACCCCCCACCCCTTCAACCTCTGCAGCAATGCTGGCAGCACTCATACGTCTATTTCCCAAAGACAACCTCTGGATATGATGCTGAGCACGTGCACTCAACTTCTTTGGTCGACCATGGCGAGGCCTGGTCTGAGTGGAACCTGTCCAGTTAAACCGCTGTATGGTCTTGGCCACCGTGCTGCAGCTCAGTCTCAATTTCATACTCAAATATTTACAAAAATGTGAGGGGTGTACTCACTTTTGTGATATACTGTATATACTGTACTCTATACCATCTCCTGCATCTTGCCATTTTGATGTAATACATGTATCACTAGCCACTTTAAACAATGGCACTTTTATATGTTTACATACCCTACATTACTCATCTCATATGTATATACTGTACCCGATACCATCTACTGCATCTTGCCTATTCCGTTCTGTACCATCACACATTCATATATTTTCTTATGTACATATTCTTCATTCCTATACACTTGTGTGTATAAGGTAGTTGTGAAATTGTTAGGTTAGATTACTCGTTGGTTATTACTGCATTGTCGGAACTAGAAGCACAAGCATTTCGCTACACTCGCATTAACATCTGCTAAACATGTTTATGTGACAAATAAAATTTGATTTGATGTAGGGTATGTAAACATTATATGAAGTGGCATTGTTTAAAGTGGCTAGTGATACATTTATTACATAAATTTTTCCATTATTAAAGTGGCTGGAGTTGAGTCAGTATGTTGGCAGAAGCCACTCAATGTTAGTGATGGCTGTTTAACAGTCTGATGGCCTTGAGATAGAAGCTGTTTTTCAGTCTCTCGGTCCCTGCTTTGATGCACCTGTACTGACTTCGCCTTCTGGATGATAGCGGGGTAAACAGGCAGTGGCTCGGGTGGGAGAGAGACAGAGAGAGAGAGAGAGACAGAGAGAGAGAGAGAGAGAGAGAGAGAGAGAGAGAGAGAGAGAGAGACTTTTTTCCCAGCATGCTCTACTGCAGCTATGTTATTGGGAAATTGTTTTTAATATCTATGTTTTTCCATGTACATTGAGTGACTGATTGATTAATCTTATGCTACATTTTACTAAACTAATCCAATCCTTTAGTTACAATTCAATAGGAATTAAATATCACTTTGCAAGCCAGCATCATGTGAGGTATGGTTTGCAAAATTCTGGTCAATTTCCCAGGTTTCCAAGGAGTCATCCAACCGGGATTTGCAAAGTCACATCAACAAGGATTTCTTGGGATATCTGGGAATTTGGTGAAAGTTACTGGACTCTTTCTAGGCCTCAACACATGGCCTTATGCGATATGTAATGTCATAAAGAGCTTAATTAGAATGACACACTGCACATAGAACGTCACTTGGTGAAGGCCACGGGACTGAAAAGGAGATAATTAAACAACCATGTCTCTGTCACTAACAAAGACAATCATGGGTGGTATCTTTACAATTATACTGGAGGTGTGGCTTAGTAGTACTCAAAATGTTTAAGCTGATACAACTGAAATCTGGGCCCCTACAGGGTCACAGTGACTATCGGTTAGAGTAATGACTACAAAATCCCTTTATGTAACTGTACTCAGATATATTACAGTTTTTCTCAATTGCTAAAACACTAAAACCCATTGGCTGAACAAAGTTCTCAGTTGCCTGGACTCATCTAGCTAATTATGCCTTAAACCATTTCACATGGTTTGCAGATCTCACTTAGACTTTTCAGCAAAACTCTAAACACATTATCATTCTCAAAACACATTCTGCACTCTAATGCACATGTCATCCATACTGGTAAACACAAGTGGCAACAATCAAATACAAATAGAGAACATATGTCATTGATTGAACACAATCACTCAAAATTGATTTAACCTGTTTCAAATGATGCAACACAACCAATATAAGCCAGTTCAGAGAGCAAACAGGTTGTTGAAGGTGGGAAGGAGAAAGTCTGAGAATGGATACTGTAGTACAGTGCATTGTAGGCTGTATACTGTACAATGGACAAATTGTATGGCCCTGAACATTGTGCTTTCCATTTATTAACAGTACTGACTGCTCAATAGATTTTGACTGGTTGCAGGTTCATATCAACAAAGAACAAGAACTACAGTATCACAGAGACAAATGACAAGTTTGTGAGATGCAGGGTACAGTACTGTAAAAATAGGGATACAAGGAGGAGGAAGAACAAAAAACTAAATTGCAAAGAGCAAAGCAGAGTAGTAATTTCTGATCCATTTTGAGCTACTATGATAGAACATGTTTTCGTTCATCAAAGGACAATGACGGAAAAATATTAATCTTTTTTTAAATTAAAAATGTACTTCTCCCTGAGGATTGTATGTTTTAAACAATGTGATTGCTATTTTTCGGTGTATTGTTTACTGACTGCTTGAGAGTGTATATCATTTTGATCACTTTGTTTATGATTTGAGAGCAGTGTTTGATTTTGAACACAGGTAAAACTGTTTTGAGGCGAATGTTTCATTTTGCAAGAGGAGTCAGAGGTTATGTATATAGTGCTTGAAGATGAGGTTTTGTGTTTAATGTTTTCAGGAAATGGAGCAATGTTTCAGAAATTGTGTTTTAGCAATTGAGACAAACTGTAAGTGCATAGTTAATTCAAAAGTAAGTAATGACAGCATATTGGGGTTGACAGTGTTGTGATAGGACAGAGACAGATGGGGTGTCTAGGAGAACAGTAGTAGGACAGAGACAGATGGGGTGTCTAGGAGAACAGTAGTAGGACAGTGTTGTGATAGGACAGAGACAGATGTGGTGTCTAGGAGAACAGTAGTAGGACAGTGTTGTGATAGGACAGAGACAGATGGGGTGTCTAGGAGAACAGTAGTAGGACAGTGTTGTGATAGGAAGGAGACAGATGTGGTGTCTAGGAGAACAGTAGTAGGACAGTGTTGTGATAGGACAGAGACAGATGGGGTGTCTAGGAGAACAGTAGTAGGACAGTGTTGTGATAGGACAGAGACAGATGGGGTGTCTAGGAGAACAGTAGTAGGACAGTGTTGTGATAGGACAGAGACAGATGGGGTGTCTAGGAGAACAGTAGTAGGACAGTGTTGTGATAGGACAGAGACAGATGTGGTGTCTAGGAGAACAGTAGTAGGACAGTGTTGTGATAGGACAGAGACAGATGGGGTGTCTAGGAGAACAGTAGTAGGACAGAGACAGATGGGGTGTCTAGGAGAACAGTAGTAGGACAGAGACAGATGTGGTGTCTAGGAGAACAGTAGTAGGACAGAGACAGATGGGGTGTCTAGGAGAACAGTAGTAGGACAGAGACAGATGGGGTGTCTAGGAGAACAGTAGTAGGACAGAGACAGATGGGGTGTCTAGGAGAACAGTAGTAGGACAGTGTTGTGATAGGACAGAGACAGATGTGGTGTCTAGGAGAACAGTAGTAGGACAGTGTTGTGATAGGACAGAGACAGATGGGGTGTCTAGGAGAACAGTAGTAGGACAGAGACAGATGGGGTGTCTAGGAGAACAGTAGTAGGACAGTGTTGTGATAGGACAGAGACAGATGTGGTGTCTAGGAGAACAGTAGTAGGACAGTGTTGTGATAGGACAGAGACAGATGTGGTGTCTAGGAGAACAGTAGTAGGACAGTGTTGTGATAGGAAGGAGACAGATGTGGTGTCTAGGAGAACAGTAGTAGGACAGTGTTGTGATAGGACAGAGACAGATGGGGTGTCTAGGAGAACAGTAGTAGGACAGTGTTGTGATAGGACAGAGACAGATGTGGTGTCTAGGAGAACAGTAGTAGGACAGTGTTGTGATAGGTCAGAGACAGATGTGGTGTCTAGGAGAACAGTAGTAGGACAGTGTTGTGATAGGACAGAGACAGATGTGGTGTCTAGGAGAACAGTAGTAGGACAGTGTTGTGATAGGACAGAGACAGATGTGGTGTCTATGAGAACAGTAGTAGGACAGTGTTGTGATAGGACAGAGACAGATGTGGTGTCTAGGAGAACAGTAGTAGGACAGTGTTGTGATAGGACAGAGACAGATGTGGTGTCTAGGAGAACAGTAGTAGGACAGTGTTGTGATAGGACAGAGACAGATGTGGTGTCTAGGAGAACAGTAGTAGGACAGTGTTGTGATAGGACAGAGACAGATGTGGTGTCTAGGAGAACAGTAGTAGGACAGTGTTGTGATAGGACAGAGACAGATGTGGTGTCTAGGAGAACAGTAGTAGGACAGTGTTGTGATAGGACAGAGACAGATGTGGTGTCTAGGAGAACAGTAGTAGGACAGTGTTGTGATAGGACAGAGACAGATGTGGTGTCTAGGAGAACAGTAGTAGGACAGTGTTGTGATAGGACAGAGACAGATGTGGTGTCTAGGAGAACAGTAGTAGGACAGTGTTGTGATAGGACAGAGACAGATGGGGTGTCTAGGAGAACAGTAGTAGGACAGTGTTGTGATAGGAAGGAGACAGATGTGGTGTCTAGGAGAACAGTAGTAGGACAGTGTTGTGATAGGACAGAGACAGATGGGGTGTCTAGGAGAACAGTAGTAGGACAGTGTTGTGATAGGACAGAGACAGATGTGGTGTCTAGGAGAACAGTAGTAGGACAGTGTTGTGATAGGACAGAGACAGATGTGGTGTCTAGGAGAACAGTAGTAGGACAGTGTTGTGATAGGACGGAGACAGATGCGGTAAGATGTGTAGGGGAGTGCTCAGCCTACTTCAACAGAGCTAGAGAAACATACTTTACACTAATAAAAGGGAGGAGGGGGAGGAGGCAGGCAAATTTAGAGCCATTTTATGGTGCAGAGAGTACAGTTATCTTCTCTAACTACCTTGGAGAAATGTCTCATTTCACATTGCAAACACCAGGCTGATATACAACAGAATCATTGAACCTTAAAAACTACACTACCCATGAAGTTCAAACAGTCATGCTGGAGATTGAAGGACAGAGGTCATGTTATCTCTATGTGTCCTGGGATATACACTGACAGTACAAAACATTAACAACACCTGCTCTTTTCATGACATAGACTGACCAGTTGAATCCAGGTGAAAGCCATGATCCATTATTGATGGCACCTGTTAAATCCACACCGGTGTGTGTCAATAACTGCAACACTGCTGGGTTTTTCATGCTCAACAGTTTCCTGTGTGTATCAAAATGGTCCACCACGCATAGTACATCCAGACAACTTGCCACAACTGTGGGAACATGGGCCAGTATCCCTGGGTAACACTTTGGACACCTTGTAGAGTCTATGCCCCGATTAATTGAGGCTGTTCTGAGGGCAAAAGAGGGTGCAACTCAATATTAGGAAGGTGTTCCTAATGTTTTGCATACACACTCAGTGTACATACTGTAGGCCAACATCCAGGTGAAGACATGGAGTTTTTTTAAGGGAGGATCAGTTGAGAGGATATGAGTCCCAGAAATTGTTGTCTTTAGACTTGTGGTGAATGGTGAGGAACAGCACAGTATGAATGTGAGTAGAGAGAGAGAGGTAGAGCGAGAAATAGAGGGAGAGAGAGGGGGTAAAGAGAGAGAAGGATATACAGTATCGAGAGTGAGAGAGAGAGAGAGAGAGAGATACAGTATCGAGAGAGAGAGAGAGAGGTAGATCGAGAAATAGAGGGAGAGAAAGGGGGTAAAGAGAGAGAAGGATATACAGTATCGAGAGTGAGAGAGAGAGAGAGAGAGAGAGAGAGAGAGAGAGAGAGGGGGGTAAAGAAAGAGAAGGATATACATTATCTAGAGAGAGAGAGAGAGAGTTTTTGAGTTTTTATAAAACCTTTATTTTTTACTCAAGTGTTAACATAAATAATGACACACTGCCTTTTCAGAAATGAAATAACAAATGTAATTCCTAAACAAAAATAAATACATAACATATACATTCAACTTATTTCAGCAGCAAAAAATAATTTCCCCTCCTCTACAAAACAAAGCGCTCCTTCGTAGGCCCACTTCTCCTCAAATAATAGGAGATCTTTTACAGCTGAAAAGAACTCAAAATCTACTTTTATTCTTGCTTTCACTAAACCTTTAAAAACACATCTTACATCCTGCCCATATCCCATTTCTATCTTATGTTTCCTACTCAGAAAAATTGACATCTTAGCTTGTCCCAAAATAAAATTTAACATTTGACATTTTCTTTTCTGTTGTTTACTATATTGAAACCCCAAAATAAAAACAGTGTTATTGAAAAACTCCCCTACAGCTTTAAACAAAGATTCCAACATTTCCAATAGCGATTTTATCCTCTCACACTCCATAAAACAGTGAAAAATGGTTTCTCTTATATTACAAAAAGGACATCCATCTCTAACATCTGAGTTAATAACAGATACAAAAGCATTAATTGCAATGATGCCATGTAAAACCCTCCATTGCATATCACCAGTACCCTTTTGTAACGGTGGCTTGTACAGTGCTCTCCATGCTGGCTTTACCTTGTCATCAATGCCCAATTTTACCCTCCATGGAGTATCTTTTCTATTTTTCAATTTATCTTTATTCAACACCTTGACACACCCCCTATACAATTCCTTCCCATTCACCTCATCCAAACCCACCTCCTCCAACCCTCTCAAATCCAGCAATACCGCCTTTCTTTCTGACTCTGGGATATTTGGTGTAATCCCTAGTTTTGGAAATGAGACGTCTTCATCTTGCACCTTCTTCTTGTGGCTACTAAGCATATCCCATTCTTCCGCTGACAGAGCCTTCCTACAGCTCCCCAGCATTTGTCCGACAATCCTTTCCGACCTCATCCCCAAATGTTCTGCCACCCTTCTTCCATCCATTAAGGCGGGCCCAGCCATGGCCATTAACTGTCTTAAGGTGATGATTTTCCCCTTCACCAGAATCTTGGAGAAATGTGGAACAGCTGCAGTTGTACAATCCAGTCTTGCCCCATACACCAGAGGTTCCTCCAACAGCCAATGCACTGACTCCGCTGAAGTTCTTCTGGACACCTTCATTATGCTCCACACTCTGAGAAGGCCTCTATAAAACGGAGGTACTCCCTCCCTAGAAATCTGGCTACTATCAACCAGAAATAAAGCCTTCTTTAAACCTAATCCTCCAACCCGCTGTAATATAAGACCTGCCACCCCTCTCCACACCACATTTTCCGGTCCATAAAGCAGCCTTTGAATAAACTGAAACCGGAAAGCGGAAATTAGACCAGCATCCAACCCAATAGCCCTAGAGACGTCCAAAAAATCACGAATCAGAGAAATGTTATCCCCTATCTGCCTGCCAGGAACACAGTAGGACTGATCCGTATGTATGATTTCCCCCATCACCTCCCTCAGCCTGTTGGACAAAGCCTTTGACAATATCTTATAATCAGTACACAATAAAGCCACCGGCCTCCAGTTCTTCACCTCCCTCGGGTCACCCTTTTTGGGCAGTAGGGTGAGGACAGCCCTTCTGTAGCTTATTGGTAGTAACCCTCCGGTTAAACTATCATTAGCTACTTCTAACCAATCCTCTCCCAACATAGCCCAAAAAGACTTAAAAAAGTCAACGGGAAGCCCGTCAATGCCTGGTGCCCTTCCATTTTCCATGCCTTTTAATGCAGTGTATAAATCCTGCAAAGACAATGGTTGCTCAAGCTCAACCTGAGCTTCTGCAGGCACCTTTGGGAGCCCATCAAAGAACTGCTGTGTCACTGTTTTGTCCTCTTTGTACTCACACTTGTAGAGCTCAGCATAGAACTCTACTGCCCTCTTTCTAATTTCACTAGGGCTAGTGAGCTCTTGTCCAACAGCTGATTTGAGACAATGAATAATTTTTCTTTGTCCATTCTTTTTCTCTAAACCAAAGAAAAATTTGGATGAGGCATCCATTTCAGATATGCCCTGAAATTTACTTCTCACCAGTGCCCCCTGTGCTCTGATACCCAGCAGATCTGCCAATGCAGCTTTTCTCCTCTTGAGGGCCTGAGTATGGCCTCGATCTCCTGTGGTCTCAACCAACGTCATGAGTTCCACTATTTCAATCTCTAGGGCTTTCATTGATCTGGTGATATCCTTGGTGACATTCCTCGTGTATTGATTACAAAATTGTTGAATCTGGATTTTCCCTATATCCCACCATTGTTGAAGGGATACAAAACTGGCCTTTTGAGACCTCCACCTCTCCCAAAAAAAACTGAAACAGTTCCTGAAGTGAGCATCACTCAATAAAGTTATATTAAAATGCCAATATGCGCTTTTAGGTTTTACATCGTTAATGAACACCACCTCTGTTATTAAACAATGATCAGAAAATCCCACTGGAGTTATCACACTTGATTTACAGACCTGAGATTGATGCTCAAAAACATAAAACCTATCTAACCTGGCCATAGAGATGATGTTCTCTCTCACATGCGCCCAGGTGTACTGCCTTGTTCCTTCATGTTGACTCCGCCAAATATCACACAGTTCATTTGTTACAATAAGGCGTTTTAAAAACGTCCTTGAGGCTATATGAGGTTCTTGGTGATTTCTATCTAAATCACTAACTGTGCAGTTAAAATCCCCAGCAATAAACAAATAATCTTCTTTGTTACATTTCTCAATGGTATTTGATAATGTCTCTAAAAAACATACCCTCTCAACTGTCACCACTGGGGCATATACATTTATCAGACACATATTGATATTTTCATACCTTGCTCTAACTTTTAATAACCTCCCCTCAACTACCTCTTCAACCTCGTATGACAAAGGCAAAAACCCTTTTGAGAACAAGATAACCACACCCCCACTTTTTGAGTTTTTATGACTACACACCACTGTCCCCCCCCACTCCTGTTGCCACATAACTTCATTTTCCAAATTACTATGCGTTTCTTGTAGAAAAATTATGTCACTTCCCTTTCCCCTCATTAACTCATACACCATGGCTCTTTTTTTAACATCTCTTGCCCCATTTACGTTTAAAGAAGAGATCTTAAAACTGCTAATGGATAAGAAAAAAAACAGAGGAAGATACAGCCACCACATCTCTTTACAGAGTTAAAACTGCAACTGAACTCTTTCATTTTCTTTAGAATTTACATCACTTATTACTCTCGTGACCACTTTCTTGAGTCTAGCAATTTCAGGGCTTTTCAAACCTCCCCCTGTAATTTTTGACATCAGAAACTTTGCTGATTCAATAAACAATTCACGTTCAGGGAAAAAATCAGTTACATTGTAATCCTGCATATATTTCTTCCCTTTTGTCAACTTCAGAAATTGACGTATCTTCTCGATCCCATACCTCCCTTCCACCCCATCTATCTCACTATATTGTTGTGACGCGTCAGATGACTCACTCTCGCTATCCTCCCCAGAAGAAAACCCCATCTCTACAACCTGTTCATCTTCACCTGATTTATCCATCTCTACCTTTCTCTTAGAATTAGACCCTTCACCACCCCTTAAATTCTTCCTTTTACTCCTCGGTATTTTGAAAACATCCGCTTCCTTTTCCGTTATTTCAATCTCCTCTTGACCTTCAATTTCATTTTCATGCACCACCTCAGCGACGGCAGTCGCAATCTCACCTACTGTTTCCCCTCCCTCTTTGTTCTGATCTACCACAATTGCCCTCGTATCCACAATGCCTTCCTCTCCTATTTTTCCAACCACATCTGCCCACCTTCTCTCTTCCCCTACACCTGTAGTATTTTCATCCCTTCGCTGTGGTACGTCAGTTGCACCCGCACTAAAGCTACTACCAGGCTCAGCGCGCTCATTCTCGGAACAATTACGCACCAAATGCCCCTCTCTTCCACATCCAAAACATTTCATTGATTCAGTAGATGCATAGAAGACATAATCAAATCCATCAATCTTAAAACTAAACGCTAAATTCAGTTCATCTCCTTACTTTTTTAAAATCATATGCACTTGTCTCCTATGAGACACGACATGTTTCAACAACGGAGATTTGCACCATGGCGAGATAACTCTCGCTCTAACACTTCATCTCTAACAAATGGTGGCACGTTAGAAAGCATAACTTTCTTCGCAGGATTCATAAGCGGAAATACCGGCGTCTGTGTCTCCCGCAACACAACACCCCTCTCAACTATCTTATTCACCTTTTCAATTGGATCTAAGAATATCACTACAGCGTTATTCATCCTTGAGGCTGATTTGATGCTATCATACCCAATGATAGCACCCACAGCCAAGCTACATTCTTCCACTGAACACCCAGCCGCAGCAGGAATTTTTACTCCATGCCTCCGACTAAGTTTTTCAAACTCTACATTTCCGCGAGTGGCCATTGCAACCAGCCCCACCCGCTGGTTGTGCCCTCGCGAAAAAACAACCTCAAAGATCCCACCACCCCTATACGTGCTTAGTGATAGTTAAACAATATACCCTTAAAACAACTAAACTAATCAATATATATATATGTACATACCAAAACCCAATAGAGTGAAAATAAATTCCATTCGCTCTCACAAACACTCTGCTTGACGACTCACTCCCAGCATGCACTCCGACGAGAGAGAGAGAGAGAGAGAGAGAGTGAGCGAGAGAGAGAGAGAGAGAGGGGGGGTAAAGAGAGAGAAGGATATACATTATCTAGAGAGAGCGAGAGAGAGAGAGAGAGAGATAGAAGGATATACATTATATATATATATATATATATATATATAGAGAGAGAGAGAGAGAGAGAGAGGTGGGGGTAAAGAGAGAGAAGGATATACATTATCTAGAGAGAGAGAGAGAGAGAGAGAGAGAGAGAGAGAGAGAGAGAAGGTTATACATTATCTAGAGAGAGAGAGAGAGAGAAGGATATACATTATCTAGAGAGAGAGAGAGAGAGAGGGGGGGTAGAGAGAGAGAAGGATATACATTATCTAGAGAGAGAGAGAGCGAGAGAGAGAGAGCGAGAGATAGGGGGTAAAGAGAGATAAGGATATACATTATCTAGAGAGAGAGAGAGAGAGAGAGAGAGAAAGAGAGGGGGGGGTAAAGAGAGAGAAGGATATACATTATCTAGAGAGAGAGAGAGAGAGAGAGAGAGAGAGGGGGGGTAAAGAGAGAGAAGGATATACATTATCTAGAGAGAGAGAGAGAGAGAGAGAGGGGGTAAAGAGATAGAAGGATATACATTATCTAGAGAGAGAGAGAGAGAGAGAGAGAGAGAGAGGGGGTAAAGAGATAGAAGGATATACATTATCTAGAGAGAGAGAGAGAGAGAGAGAGGGGAGGGGGTAAAGAGAGAGAAGGATAAACATTATCTAGAGAGAGAGAGAGAGAGAGAGAAAGAATGATATACATTATCTAGAGAGGGAGAGAGAGAGAGAGAGAGAGAGAGAGAGAGAAAGAGAGAAGGATATACATTATCTAGAGAGAGAGAGAGAAAGAGAGAGGGGGGGTAAAGAGAGAGAAGGATATACATTATCTAGAGAAAGAGAGAAAGAGAGCGAGAGAGAGAGCGAGAGAGAGAGAGAGAGAGAGAGAGAGCAACCTGAGTTGCAAAATGCTGTGCTTAAATTGTTCAACATGGTGTTAACTTCTGGCTGCTTCCCTGATGTCTGGAACCAGGGGCTCATCTCCCCTATCCACAAAAGTGGAGACAAATCAGACCCCAATAATTACAGGGGAATTTGCGTCAACAGTAACTTGGGAAAGATTTTCTGTAGCATTTTGAATTCAAGAATTCAAACCTTTCTTCAAGAAAAAAATTTAATAAGCAAATGTCAAATTGGCTTTCTCCCTAACCATCACACTACTGACCATATATACACCTTACACACACTAATTAATAAACACGTCCACCAAAAAAAAGAGGGCAAAATCTTTGCTTGCTTTATTGACTTTAAAAAAGCATTTGATTCAATTTGGCACGAAGGGCTATTCTACAAAATTCTACAAAGTGGGCTTGGTGGTAAGGTGTATGACTTAATAAAATGTATGTACACAGAAAACAAGTGTGCAATAAAAATCAAAAACCAAAGAACATAATTTTTTTCACAATGTCGAGGTGTGAGACAAGGCTGCAGTTTGAGTCCAAATCTTTTCAACATTTATATCAATGAATTAGCAGACATGTTGGACCAATCTCCAGCCCCAGGACTCACACTATTTGACACAGAGGTGAAATACCTGCTATATGCTGATGACTTGGTACTTCTATCACCAACCAAAGAAGGTCTTCAACAAAACATTAATATTCTGGAACAATATTGCCATAATTGGGCCCTGGCAGTAAATTTCCAAAAAACTAAAATCATGATTTTCCAAAAAAAAACCAGATGTCAGAAACACAAATGTAAATTCACCCTGAACAACACCTTAATTGAACACACAAAAAATTACACCTACCTTGGTCTGACCATATCTGCATCGGGAAACTTTAATATGGCAGTGAAGGCACTCAAAGAAAAAGCCCGCAGAGCAATGTATGTAATAAAAATGAAATTATTCAAAATTAACATCCCAATTAGAATTTGGACTAAAATATTTGACAGTGTAATCCTACCAATAGCACTTTATGGAAGTGAGGTTTGGGGGCCACTCATAAAACTGGATTTTAAAATGTGGGACAAACATCCAATTGAAGCCCTACATGCAGAATTCTGTCGGAAAATTCTAGAGAAATACACCAACTAATGCATGTAGGGCAGAATTGGGCCGTTTTCCAGTAATAATGAAAATACAGAAAAGATCATTAAAATTTTGGCTACATCTAAATTCAAGTCCAAATTCGAGTCTGCAATTTAAAGCACTTCAAGCCCAATAGCTGAGCCCAGAAACGAGCCCTCTCAGTCAGCTGGTGTTGGACCTCACCAACCAAGCTGACACCAGCACTGCTTCAAAAGAAAGAATTCCAATAAGCAAAATCATGAACCAATCAAAGGAATCATATTTACAATACTGGAAAAATGAAACAAAATCCCAAAGCCGACTAAATTGCTATCTGACCCTAAACAGAGAATATGAATTGGCTGATTATCTCTACTCTGTCAGAGATACGAAGCAGAGACAGATCCTTACCAAGTACAGGCTGAGTGACCACCGATTGGCAATAGAAACCGGCAGACATAAAAAGACATGGCTACCCAAAGAGGAGCGTGTATGTGGTCACTGCATGACAGGGGAGGTAGAGACAGAGATGCACTTTCTCCTTTACTGTGATAAATATTCCTCACAAAGAGATTCATTATTAACAGAAATGACTACATATATTCCAAATTTTTACAAATTGAACCCAGAGGAAAAACTAAGAATACTCATGGGCGAAGGAGCAATGGCTCCTCTTGCAGCCAAATATGTATTTTCCTGCCATAGCCTGAGGGACACTGAATAATAACATCTGCATAGTAAACAGTAACTTACTTATTATTACTATTATTGTTATTACTATAATTATTAATGTTTACTGTAGACTGTTCCCATTTTATTGTTATTATTTTTGTATTTAATTTTGTATTATTATTTACTACCATTTTATATTATTATTTGCTATCATCTATAATTTTGTTACAATGTATATTGTATACATTGTTGCTTTGGCAATATTGACACAATGTTTATCATGCCAATAAAGCAGCTTGAATTTGAATTTGAATTTGAATTTGAATTTGAGAGAGAGAGGGAAGGATATACAGTACCTGGAGAGAGGGGGGGTAAAGATAGAGGAGGATATACAGTATCTAGAGAGAGAAAGAGAGAGAGGGGGGGGGGGTAAAGAGAAAGAAGGATATACAGTACCTAGAGAGAGAGAGGGAGAGAAGGATATACAGTAACTAGAGATAGAGAGAGAGAGAGAGAGAGTGAGAGAGAGAGAGAGAGAGAGAGAAGGATATACAGTACCTAGAGAGGGGGGGAGGGGGTAAAGAGAGAAAAGGATATACAGTATCTAGAGAGAGAAAGAGAGAGAGGGGGGGGTAAAGAGAGAGAAGGATATACAGTACCTAGAGAGAGAGGGGGGGGGTAAAGAAAGAGAAGGATATACAGTATCTAGAGAGAGAAATAGAGAGAGAGGGGGGGTAAAGAGAGAGAAGGATATACAGTATCTAGAGAGAGAGGGGGGGGGTAAAGAAAGAGAAGGATATACAGTATCTAGAGAGAGAAATAGAGAGAGAGGGGGGGTAAAGAGAGAGAAGGATATACAGTATCTAGAGAGAGAGAGAGAGGGGGGGTAAAGAGAGAGAAGGATATACAGTATCTAGAGAGAGAAAGAGAGAGAAAAGGGGTGGTAAAGAGAGAGAAGGATATACAGTACCTAGAGAGAGAGGGGGGGGTAAAGAAAGAGAAGGATATACAGTATCTAGAGAGAGAAATAGAGAGAGAGGGGGGGTAAAGAGAGAGAAGGATATACAGTATCTAGAGAGAGAGAGAGAGGGGGGGTAAAGAGAGAGAAGGATATACAGTATCTAGAGAGAGGGGGGGTAAAGAGAGAGAAGGATATACAGTATCTAGAGAGAGAGAGGGGGGGTAAAGAAAGAGAAGGATATACAGTATCTAGAGAGAGGGGGGTAAAGAGAGAGAAGGATATACAGTATCTAGAGAGAGAGAGGGGGGGGGGGTAAAGAGAGAGAAGGATATACAGTATCTAGAGAGAGAGAGGGGGGGGGGTAAAGAAAGAGAAGGATATACATTATCTAGAGAGAGAAAGAGAGAGAGAATGTTCCCATTTTATTGTTATTATTTTTGTATTTAATTTTGTATTATTATTTACTACCATTTTATATTATTATTTGCTATCATTTACAATTTTGTTACAATGTATATTGTATACATTGTTGCTTTGGCAATATTGACACAATGTTTTTCATGCCAATAAAGCAGCTTGAATTTGAATTTGAATTTGAATTTGAGAGAGAGAGAGAGGGAAGGATATACAGTACCTGGAGAGAGGGGGGGTAAAGATAGAGAAGGATATACAGTATCTAGAGAGAGAAAGAGAGAGGGGGGGGGGTAAAGAGAAAGAAGGATATACAGTACCTAGAGAGAGAGAGGGAGAGAAGGATATACAGTAACTAGAGATAGAGAGAGAGAGAGAGTGAGAGAGAGAGAGAGAGAGAGAAGGATATACAGTACCTGGAGAGAGGGGGGGTAAAGATAGAGGAGGATATACAGTATCTAGAGAGAGAAAGAGAGAGAGGGGGGGGGGGGTAAAGAGAAAGAAGGATATACAGTACCTAGAGAGAGAGAGGGAGAGAAGGATATACAGTAACTAGAGATAGAGAGAGAGAGAGAGAGAGTGAGAGAGAGAGAGAGAGAGAGAGAGAAGGATATACAGTACCTAGAGAGGGGGGGAGGGGGTAAAGAGAGAAAAGGATATACAGTATCTAGAGAGAGAAAGAGAGAGAGGGGGGGGTAAAGAGAGAGAAGGATATACAGTACCTAGAGAGAGAGGGGGGGGGTAAAGAAAGAGAAGGATATACAGTATCTAGAGAGAGAAATAGAGAGAGAGGGGGGGTAAAGAGAGAGAAGGATATACAGTATCTAGAGAGAGAGGGGGGGGGTAAAGAAAGAGAAGGATATACAGTATCTAGAGAGAGAAATAGAGAGAGAGGGGGGGTAAAGAGAGAGAAGGATATACAGTATCTAGAGAGAGAGAGAGAGGGGGGGTAAAGAGAGAGAAGGATATACAGTATCTAGAGAGAGAAAGAGAGAGAAAAGGGGTGGTAAAGAGAGAGAAGGATATACAGTACCTAGAGAGAGAGGGGGGGGTAAAGAAAGAGAAGGATATACAGTATCTAGAGAGAGAAATAGAGAGAGAGGGGGGGTAAAGAGAGAGAAGGATATACAGTATCTAGAGAGAGAGAGAGAGGGGGGGTAAAGAGAGAGAAGGATATACAGTATCTAGAGAGAGGGGGGGTAAAGAGAGAGAAGGATATACAGTATCTAGAGAGAGAGAGGGGGGGTAAAGAAAGAGAAGGATATACAGTATCTAGAGAGAGGGGGGTAAAGAGAGAGAAGGATATACAGTATCTAGAGAGAGAGAGGGGGGGGGGGTAAAGAGAGAGAAGGATATACAGTATCTAGAGAGAGAGAGGGGGGGGGGTAAAGAAAGAGAAGGATATACATTATCTAGAGAGAGAAAGAGAGAGAGAATGTTCCCATTTTATTGTTATTATTTTTGTATTTAATTTTGTATTATTATTTACTACCATTTTATATTATTATTTGCTATCATTTACAATTTTGTTACAATGTATATTGTATACATTGTTGCTTTGGCAATATTGACACAATGTTTTTCATGCCAATAAAGCAGCTTGAATTTGAATTTGAATTTGAATTTGAGAGAGAGAGAGAGGGAAGGATATACAGTACCTGGAGAGAGGGGGGGTAAAGATAGAGAAGGATATACAGTATCTAGAGAGAGAAAGAGAGAGGGGGGGGGGTAAAGAGAAAGAAGGATATACAGTACCTAGAGAGAGAGAGGGAGAGAAGGATATACAGTAACTAGAGATAGAGAGAGAGAGAGAGTGAGAGAGAGAGAGAGAGAGAGAGAAGGATATACAGTACCTAGAGAGGGGGGGGGGGGGGGTAAAGAGAGAGAAGGATATACAGTATCTAGAGAGAGAAAGAGAGAGGGGGGGGGGGGGTAAAGAGAGAGAAGGATATACAGTACCTAGAGAGAGAGGGGGGGGGTAAAGAAAGAGAGAGAAGGATATACAGTATCTAGAGAGAGAAATAGAGAGAGAGGGGGGGTAAAGAGAGAGAAGGGTATACAGTATCTAGAGAGAGGGGGGGTAAAGAGAGAGAAGGATATACAGTATCTAGAGAGAGAGAGAGGGGGGGGGGGGTAAAGAAAGAGAAGGATATACAGTATCTAGAGAGAGAGAGGGGGGGGGGTAAAGAAAGAGAAGGATATACATTATCTAGAGAGAGAGAGGGGGGGGGTAAAGAGAGAGAAGGATATACATTATCTAGAGAGAGAGAGGGAGGGTAAAGAAAGAGAAGGATATACAGTATCTAGAGAGAGAGAGGGGGGGGGGTAAAGAGAGAGAAGGATATACATTATCTAGAGAGAGAGAGGGAGGGTAAAGAAAGAGAAGGATATACAGTATCTAGAGAGAGAGGGGGGGCTGGTAAAGAGAGAGAAGGATGAAGGATATACAGTATCTAGAGAGAGAGAGGGGGGTAAAGAGAGAGAAGGATATACAGTAACTAGAGAGAGAGAGAGAGAGGGGGGGTAAAGAGAGAGAAGGATATACAGTAACTAGAGAGAGAGAGAGAGGGGGGGGGGTAAAGAGAGAGAAGGATATACAGTAACTAGAGAGAGAGAGAGAGAGAGGGGGGGGTAAAGAGAGAGAAGGATATACAGTAACTAGAGAGAGAGAGAGAGAGAGGGGGGGGGGGTAAAGAGAGAGAAGGATATACAGTATCTAGGGAGAGAGAGAGAGAGAGAGGTGGAAAGTCACTGGAGACAGATTCTCTCCCTGTGGAAAAGAGAGAGGGAGGATGTCCCGGTATAGAATTGAAGGGTTAGATAGAGAGATAGAGCGAGAGGACTATTGTTCTAAAGATTGACCTGCATTGGCCAATAAGCCTCTGGCTCTGCCGCCTCTCAGGCAGCCAATAAAGTGACTCAAAAACAATTAATGGCGCCAATGAGCCAACAAATGAAGATATTAATTTGTGTTGAGTAGCGCGGGGAGCAGCTGCCTAACACAATCTCTCTCTCTCTCTCTCTCTCTGTGACAGCGGGCGAGGCGTGGTAGGCTGGATCAGGTCGTGTGGGGTGGTTGCTCTCCTGTAGATGAATTAAGCAGCAGACTATCTGCTGGCTATCCAACATGGCAATTCACATAGAAATACATCACCTACAATAGCCAAGATCCTTTGCCGTGAAGACTATAGAATTGAATACAGATCTATATATTGCATTTCTATCTGGAAAACTGTGTTTGAATGCGGTGCCTCAGATGAAATAAGCCACCGCTCTTCATTCATTATCAATGGAGAAAGCTCCAAACTGCGGAGGACAGCAGAGACAGGGATGAAGGGATTTGTGTGAAGCATAAACACAATCAGAGGTTCAAGCACTCGCCGTAATCAGCAGGTTAGGAAGAGTACACAACCATTCTAGGAGGCACTCTGCCACAAATGTGCTTATTTGATCTTTTCCAGCTCCAAACAGCGTGGTGTCAAGTCAATCTGCAAGTCTAATCTAGACAAGCAGTGAGGAGAGCACATAACAATACAGGCTCCAGGCCTCACAAGCCAACAAAAATAAACCCATGAAACAAACAAGTTACACACACTCATAAACACACAACCTTGTGTGATGGATCAAACTGGATGGTGTGTTTAATGATGATGCACTGTGACAAAAGTTGCGCCCCTCACTTCCTCTTCCTGATTGAACACCAGCCTCACAGAATCTCACAGCAACTCACAGCCTCAGAACAGGTCCCACATGCAGAGCTCAAGGTCATTAGTGCTAATGCCACGTTCACAGCCATCTGCTGTGATTGTTTACACTTGCCTGGATAATTAGTTCCTAATTAGTAGATGGTGGGGAGTGTGTGTGTGTTTGTGTGTGTGTCTGTGTGTGTGAGTGTGCACATACTGTACATTTGCACATTTATGTATCTATGTGTGCATGTGTGTGGGGTCTCCATGATGTAGAAAGGTACAGAACTACCATATAGAGACGGATCTAAGACCTAGCCCATTGGCAGTGCCCTGGGCCTTGGTTGGACTGTCCTGGGTGGGTATGGCTGGTCTGGAGGCGTAACAAGGGGGCATACTAGAGGCAGAAGAGTGGTAACACTGGAAATCGTAACAGCATACACCAGTAGTCAAATGTGAGCGAGTTTATTAGCAAGTGCATTGGTGTGAGTGAGTTTATTAGCAAGTGCATCGGTGTGAGTGAGTTTATTAGCAAGTGCATCGGTGTGAGTGAGTTTATTAGCAAGTGTATCGGTGATGTTGCACACACGGTGACTATTAAACATTCCCCAACCAGAAACCGTGGATTGATGGCACCATTCGCGCAAAACTGAAAGCGCGGACAACTGCTTTTATTCAGGGCAAGGCGATCAAAAACATAACTGAATACAAACAGTGTAGCTATTGCCACCGCAAGGCAATCAAACAAGCTAAATGTCAGTATAGAGACAAAGTAGAGTTGCAATTCAACAGCTCAGACACGAGAGGTATGTGGCAGGGTCTACAGTCAATCACGGACTACAAAAAGAAAACCAGCCCCGTCGCAGACCCCAATGTCTTTCTCCCAGACAGACTAAACAACTTCTTTGCTCACTTTGAGGACAATACAGTGCCACAGACACGGCCCGCTACCAAAACCTGCGGGCTATCCACTTTTAAACATGTTAACCCTCGCAAGGCTGCCGGCCCAGACGGCATCCCTAGCCGCGTCCTCAGAGCATGCGCAGACCAGCTGGCTGGTGCTGTTCCCACATGCTTCAAGAGGTACACCATTGTACACCATTGTTCCTGTTCCCAAGAAAGCTAAGGTAATTGAGCTAAACGACTATCGC
Organism: Oncorhynchus mykiss; assembly: GCF_013265735.2. Taxonomy (NCBI): domain Eukaryota; kingdom Metazoa; phylum Chordata; class Actinopteri; order Salmoniformes; family Salmonidae; genus Oncorhynchus; species Oncorhynchus mykiss. The sequence goes on along the minus strand of NC_048584.1, from coordinate 25,182,638 downwards.
CCAGTAGCACTCACTTCCGTCATCATAAAGTGCTTTGAGAGACTAGTCAAGGACCATATCACCTCCACACTACCTGACACCCTAGACCCACTCCAATTTGCTTACCACCCCAATAGGTCTACAGACAACGCAATCGCAATCCCACTGCACACTGCCCTAACCCATCTGGACAAGAGGAATACCTATGTAAGAATGCTGTTCATCGACTACAGCTCAGTATTTAACACCATAGTACCCTCAAAACACGTCATTAAGCTCGAGACCCTGGGTCTCGACCCCGCCCTGTGCAACTGGGTCCTGGACTTTCTGACGGGATGCCCCCAGATGGTGAGGATAGGAAACAACATCTCCACCCTGCTGATCCACAACACTGGGACCCCACAAGGGTGCGTTCTGAGCCCTCTCCTGTACTCCCTGTTCACCCATGACTGCGTGGCCATGCACGCCTCCAACTCAATCATCAAGTTTGCAGACGACACGACAGTGGTAGGTTTGAATACCAACAATGATGAGATGGCCTACAGGGAGGAGGTGATGACCCTCGTAGGGTGGTGTCAGGAAAATAACCTCACACTCAACATCAACAAAACAAAGGAGATGATCGTGGACTTCGGAAAACAGCAGAGGGAGCATACCCCTATCTACATCAACGGGACAGTAGTGGAGAAGGTGGAAAGTTTTAAGTTCCTCGGCATACACATCACAGACAAACGGAAATGGTCCACTCACACAGACAGCGCCTCTTCAACCTCAGGAGGCTGAAGAAATTTGTATTGTCACAAAAACACTCACAAACTTTTACAGATGCCCAACTGGTGCATCCTGTCAGGCTGTGTCACCGCCTGGTATGGCAACTGCTCCACCCACAACCGTAAGGCTCTCCAGAGAGTAGTGAGGTCTGCACAACACATCACAGGGGGCAAACTACCTGCCCTCCAGGACACTTACACCACCCGATGTCACAGGAAGGCCAAAAAGATAATCAAGGACAACAACCACCTGAGCCACTGCCTGTTCACCCCACTATCATCCAGAAGGCGAGGTCAGTACTGGTGCATCAAAGCTAGGACCGAGAGACTGAAAAACAGCTTCTATCTCAAGGTCATCAGACTGTTAAACAGCCATCACTAACATTGAGTGGCTGCTGCCAACATACTGACTCAAATCTCTATCCACTTTAAAAATTAAACATTGGATGTAATAAATGCATCACTAGTCACTTTAAACAATGCCACTTTATATAATGTTTACATACCCTACATTGCTCATCTCATATGTATATACTGTACTCTATTCCACCTACTGCATCTTGCCTATGCCGTTCGGCCATCGCTCATCCGTATATTTATATGTACATATTCTTATTCATTCCTTTACACTTGTGTGTAAAATGTAGTTGTGAAATTGTTAGATTCCTTGTCAGATATTACTGCATGGTCGGAACTAGAAGCACAACAATTTCGCAACACTCGCATTAACATCTGCTAACCATGTGAATGTGACCAATAAAATTGGATTTGATTTGAAATGATGATGAACAAATAATATTCAACAAGTGAGAAAATGAACCAATCAATGCTTTCTTCACTAATTATGACCAAATAATTGTAGCCTAGGCTACATAATTTTGCAGCTTCAGCAAAATCATCTAGGTGTCTTATCTTACAGTTTTTCTCAATTGCTAAAACAAAATTTCTGAAACCTTGCTCCATTTCCTGAAAACATTAAACACAAAACCTCATCTTCAAGCACTATTTACATAACCTCTGACTCCTCTTGCAAAATGAAACATTCGCCTCAAAACAGTTTTACCTGTGTTCAAAATCAAACACTGCTCTCAAATCATAAACAAAGTGATCAAAATGATATACACTCTCAAGCAGTCAGTAAACAATACACCGGAAAATAGAAAACACATTGTTCAAAACATACAATCCTCAGGGAGAAGTACATTTTTAATCTAAAGAAATATTCATATTTTTCCGTCATTGTCCTTTGATGAACGAAAACATGTTCTATCATAGTAGCTCAAAATGGATCAGAAATTACTACTCTGCTTTGCTCTTTGCAATTTAGTTTTCTGTTATTCCTCCTCCTTGTACCCCTATTTTTACAGTACTGTACCCTGCATCTCACAAACTTGTCCTTTGTCTCTGCGATACTGTAATTCTTGTTCTTTGTTGATATGAACCTGGGCAGTCAGTACTGTTAATAAATGGAAAGCACAATGTTCAGGGCCATACAATTTATCCATTGTACAGTATACAGCCTACAATGCACTGTCCTACAGTATCCATTCTCAGACTTTCTCCTTCCCACCTTCAACAACCTGTTTGCTCTCTGAACTGGCTTATATTGGTTGTGTCGCATCATTTGAAACAGGTTAAATCAATTTTGAGTGATTGTGTTCAATCAATGACATATGTTCTCTATTTGTATTTGATTGTTGCCACTTGTGTTTACCAGTATGGATGACATGTGCATTAGAGTGCAGAATGTGTTTTGAGAATGAGAATGTGTTTGGAGTTTTGCTGAAAAGTCTAAGTGAGATCTGCAAATTGTGTTTTACCATGTGAAATGGTTTAAGGAATAATTAGCTAAATGAGTCCAGGCAACTGAGAACTTTGTTCAGCCAATGGGTTTTAGTGTTTTAGCAATTGAGAAAACATTTATTATTACGATTCCGTTTTCCTCTTTGGCTTCCAGCAAATGAATATATTCTAATCTCTTGATGAGATTACATATTGGTGCATCTGGGTGTAAATGACTGAGTGTGTGGTTTGTTCGTTAATCTACGCAGACTGAGATTTAGTCTCCATTTTAAAACAGATGCCATGAGGAGAGAAGATGGCCCATAATCCAGTGGGTTTATAATCTGCTCGTTGTGTGTGTGTGTCCGTGTGTGTCCGTGTGTGTGTGTGTGTGTGTGTGTGTGTGTGTGTGTGTGTGTGTGTGTGTGTGTGTGTGTGTGTGTGTGTGTCTGATGCCAAGGGAAAACAAAACAGCCTCTGCTGGAGATCCCACAAACAAATGATGTGTCCTTAATGGAAGACTATTCCCTATTTAGTGCACTACTCTTGACTCATAGGGCTCTGGTCAAAAGTAGTGCACTATAGGGAAAATGGTGCCATTTTGGACACATGCAGGGATTTCATCATCAATGAGGAAAACAGTGTTTGTGAAAGAGAAACATGAAGACCCAGTTGCGTTGAGTTATTGCTAGCATCACTATCATAGCCTTGGACTAAATATAAATAGTTGAAGAAGGGTTGCATGTTTGCTTGGAAGAGCAAAGTTATAACAATAATAGGGTGAAAAAATATGTGACTAACAACAGCAACATGGCCTAGCAGCAGAGGGACAACAGACAGCTTTATTAACATGTATAATACTAATATAAGAACATGGCCTGGCAGCAGAGGGATACCAGACAGCTGTATTAACATGTGTAATACTAATATACACACTGTGTATTTAGATTTTACTATACTTACAGTTGAAGTCGGAGGTTTACATACACTTAGGTTGGAGTCATTAAAACTCATTTTCAACCACTCCACAAATTTCTTGGTAACAAACTATAGTTTTGGCAAGTCAATTAGGTCATCTAATTTGTGCATGACCCAAGTAATTTTTCCAACAACTGTTTACAGACACATTATTTCACTTATAATTCACTGTATCACAATTCCAGTGGGTCAGAAGTTTACATACACTTAGTTGACTCTGCCTTTAAACAGCTTAGAAAATTCCAGAAAATGATGTCACGTCTTTAGAAGCTTCTGATAGGCTAATTGACATCAATTGAGTCAATTGTAGGTGTACCTGTGGATGTATTTCAAGGCCTACCTTTAAACTCTGTGCCTCTTTGCTTGACATCATGGGAAAATCAAAATAAATCAGCCAAGACCTAAGAATTGTTTTTGTAGAGTTCCACAAGTCTGGTTCATCCTCCTGGGGAGCAATTTCCAAATGCCTGACGGTACCACATTCATCTGTACAAACAATAGTATGCAAGTATAAACACCATGGGACCACACAGCCATCATACCGCTCAGGAAGGAGACGCGTTCTGTCTCCTAGAGATGAACGTACTTTGGTGGGAAAAGTGCAAATCAATCCCAGAACAACAGCAAAGGACCTTGTGAAGATGCTGGAGGAAACAGATACAAAAGTATCTATATCCACAGTAAAACAAGTCCTATATCGACATAACCTGAAAGGCCGCTCAGCAAGGGAGAAGCCACTGCTCCAAAACCGACATAAAAAAGCCAGACTACGGTTTGCAACTGCACATGTGGACAAAGATAGTACTTTTTGGAGAAATGTCCTCTGGTCTGATGAAACAAAAATAGAGCGGTTTGGTCATAATGACCATCATTATGTTTGGAGGAAAAAGGGTGAGGCTTGCAAGCCGAAGAACACCATCCCAACCGTGAAGCACGGGGGTGGCAACATCATGTTGTGGGGGTGCTTTGCTGCAGGAGGGACTGGTGCACTTCACAAAATAGATGGCATCATGAGGCAGGAAAATTATGTTGATATATTGAAGCAACACCTTAAGACATCAGTCAGGAAGTAAAAGCTTGGTCGCAAATGGGTCTTCCAAATGGACAATGACCCCAAGCATACTTCCAAAGTTGTGGCAAAATGGCTTAAGGACAACAAAGTCAAGGTATTGGAGTGGCCATCACAAAGCCCTGACCTCAATCCTATGGAAGATTTGTGGGCAGAACTGAAAAAGCATGTGCAAGCAAGGAGGCCTTACAAACCTGACTCAGTTACACCAGCTCTGTCATGGGGAATGGGATAAAATTCACCCAACTTATTGTGGGAAGCTTGTGGAAGGCTACCCGAAACGTTTGACCCAAGTTCATCAATTTAAAGGCAATGCTACCAAATACTAATTGAGTGTATGTAAACTTCTGACCCATTGGGAATGTGATGAAAGAAATTCAAGTTTAAATAAATCATTCTCTCTACTATTATTCTGACATTTCACATTCTTCAAATAAAGTGGTGATCCTAACTGACCTAAAACAGGGAACTTTTTACTAAGATTAAATGTCAGGAATTGTGAAAAACTGAGTTTAAATCTATTTGGCTAAGGTGTATGTAAACTTCACACTGTACTGTTCATCTGTGTTTAATTACATTTTCTGTATCATTTAATTATCACACCTATTTTTCTTTGGGTGGCTCAGAATAACGTTTAATTAACAACTAACTTCTGTGTTAATCCTGTGACAAAGTACCATGTCTCTTAAAACAAAAGTGCATCATGACATTTCAATCTCTCTGTACTGTGTCTTTACAATATAACTTACCCCTAACTTTCCCTTACTTCTTATACACAACTCACAATACTTTTTGAACTCGGCTGATCTGAAGAGGAGTAGTACCAGTGTTGTATACTTTATCAGTACATGTTGTAAAAACACATTCATATAAACAACTCTATTTATGATCAGAACAACCCCAGTTGTTCCTAACCTCCAATTAACAATCCAAGTCGAATCCACATTGATCTCTCAGGAGACCCCAAGGGACTCTGGGCAATTTAATTCACAGTTCAAAGACCAACCAGCCTCCATGTTCTTGACTACCGAGACTGTATCAATATCTATGTTTTCACCACAGATCAAAGTAACATCGTCTCAAAACAAACTCATTGTCCCCCCCCCCCACCATTTCTCTCTTCCCTTGCCTGTCTGATCTTAAATGGGGTACGTTTCAAAAACAAAACATGGTATCAAGTCCACCAACTCAAGTCTGCCAAATTAAGCAATGCTAAATGCTAGCTAACATGCTAATGGGAAGAAAGCCTGTTGGTTGAGTAGTTATGTGCTAACCATTCACCACTCCATTAAACATGGGAAGCATCTCCATTAATTAAACACATGTAAATAAATGTAGAGGAAGGTCAGGTGTAGCCTATCTGACGACTAACCCTAACACCCACAGCCATGTTCTACATCTAGAAGAAAATATGATGAATATTTCCCTTCTCTCACCTCCTTGTTGCACTCTTTCAACTCTGTGTTGTGTTGTGAATGTGACCGAGGCCTATTTGATCCTTCTAGAAATGAAGAGGTAGAAACAGCATGGCGAGGCTATTGTGAGAGAGACGTCAGGAAGGACACTGTCTTCCGATTCTGGACAGGGGTGATTCAGTGATTCAATCTGCAGCCTAGAAGCTTGTTAGGGCGGAATAAAGGAGACAGCCATTTTGTTAAAATTAAAGGATGGACCGGAGATCATCAGATTGAGTCGGAAGAAATTTAGCCTTAGTCTGTGATTGATTTTATTCAACACACCACACGTCAAGAAGTGTAGCACTTATACCGTACGGAGGCGTACAATAAATTGCAATGTCAAAATGTAGTCACACTTGACATGATATTGCTGTATCCCAGTGTAGTACCATGTGGAATAACCAATGCTACTACTCTGAGTATCCAGGTCTTTCTCTTCTCTTTATTGTCTTAAGACAGTCTTAGTCTTTTAGTATTCCGCCTGTCCCCTTTCTCTCAGTGGAAGGATTCCTTTCTCATCAGCGCTGCTAGTCAAACATGATGCCAAACACACGCGGGGTAATCCGTCTGTTTAAACGCCTGCAATTACACCATACACACAGTCCAATTACGGATGTGTGCTTAACCAGTAAGGATACTTAGAGGCCCTCTCCCTAGGAATAACATGCACAATGTGAGAGGAGTCTGAGAGCTGCTAGATGGCTATACACTTACGAACACACCGACGCACGCAGGTCTCTGTAACACAGGTCTCTGACACAATGCAAACACAAGATCAATAGTTCCAACTGGCGCATCCTGGAAGGGATAATCATAATAATAATCATTTGAATGGACTGGTAATGTTAATGATGACCATTATAACGACAATCATTTACATAATTGTCCGACACGACGTGCACCGCGGCGGTCGTTGTACATTTAACAGAATTCATCACAGTTGCTGCCGCAGAAAAAGCGTGTGGCAATAGCTATTCTATCGCATACACTGCAAGTCAGGCTTTGGCGGGCGTTAGTGGGTGACAAAGTGTGGGTTATTAGTCTTGCTTGGGCACCACAGAGCCAGACGGTGGGCTGCGTATGGGCCTGTCAAGGCTGGTAATTGAACGAGCAGAGAGATACATATATGTGTAAATGATGTCTCTCATCCCAGAGAGAAAGGGAAAGGTCAACCTTACTACTGAAGAGCCCAACGATTTAGAGAGAGAGAGAGATTGAGAGAGAGAGAGAGAGAGAGAGAGAGAAAGAGAAAGAGAGAAGAGCGAGAGGAGAGCGACAGAGAGAAAGAGAGAGAGATAGAGACCGAGAGAAGAAAGAGAGAAGAGCGAGAGGAGAGAGAGAGAGAGAGAGAGAGAGAGAGAGAGAGAGAGAGAGAGAGAGAGAGAAAGAGAGAAGAGCGAGAGGAGAGCGACAGAAAGAAAGAGAGAGCCCGAGAGAAGAAAGAGAGAAGAGCGAGAGGAGAGAGAGAGAGAGAGAGAGAGAGAGAGAGAGAGAGAGAGAGAGAGAGAGAAAGAGAGAGAGAGAGAGAGAGAGAGAGAGAGAAAGAGAGAGAGAGAGAGAGAGAGAGAGAGAGAGAGAGAGAGAGAGAGAGAGAGAGAAAGGAAAATGTAGTGAAACCGACTGAGAAAAGTAACATTAATACTTGTTTAATCGACTGGAGCAAAGTGTTGGCTGGCTCAACAGGGTGGGATGGAGTCAGAGGGGTTTGTGTGCAGAGGAAGGCAGAGGGTTTAAGCCAGGGGTATTGTGTGTCTTAAAGCCCAGATTCAACCCTGTATATCTACAGTTTTTTACAATCACTTTGGCACTAATTTCATAAAGCTAATATCATTTGTTCATTGAACTAAAATCACCTGTTCAAAATGAAACATCTTGACATCAAAGTATTACCATTTCAAAATGTAATTCACACATTACATCTGAGATGACTGTCTATTCATTTTATTACAATGATCTCACTATCAATTTATACAACTGCTCAAAATGATAAGTAACTGTTGCATTACTCTTAATGCAGTTTTATGGAAACTGACAAACAATATTCCATGTTTAGATCATGAAAGTTTCAGGATAACGAAATTCATTGACATCAATTACTGTGGAACATGAACCAATTGGACTACATTATCTATGGATATTTCATCATCATTCTTTATCAGACACTGTTTCCATGGTCCCATGTACCATGTTTTCAGATTTGACATTACTGTACACTCACCGGCCACTTTTTTAGGTACACCTATTTAGTACTGGGTAGGACCCCCTTTTGCCTCCACAACAGCCTGAATTATTCATGGTGTTGCATGTTACAGTAAGAGATGCCATTCTGCACACCACTGTTTTAAACAGCTGTTATTTGAGCATTTGTGGCCTTTCTGTTAGCTTGAATGAGTCTGGGCATTCTCCTCTGAACTCTCTCATTAACAAGGTGTTTTTGCCCACAGAAATGCCGCTCACTGAATGTGTTTTGTTTATCGCACCATTCTCTGTAAACTCTAGAGACTGTAGTGTGTAAAAATCCCAGGAAGGCAGCTGTTTCTGAGATGCTGGAATCACCATGTGTGGCATCAACAATCATACCACGATCAAAGTTGCTTAGATTACGCATCTTGCCTGTTCTAATGTTTGGTCGAACAACATCTAAAGCTCTCTACTCTATATACTCTATATATTGAGTTGCAGGCAGCCACATGATTCGCTGTTAGAATGTAACCTTCCTTGATGAGCTAAATCAGGTCTGTAGAGCTGATGGCATGACCTATGTCATTGTGTGGGATAATGTTAGTTTCCACCATTCTCAAATGGTGCAAGCATGGTTTCAGGCCCAACCACAATTGACCACCCTGTACTTACACCCATACTCTCCTTTCCTTAACCCGATTGAGGAATTTTTCTCCACATGGAGGTGGAAGGTATATGATAGGCACCCTCACGAACAAGCCACCCTTCTCCAGGCCATGGATGATGCATGCAACGACATCACGGCAGACCAGTGTCAGGCCTGGATTCGCCCTGCCGAAGATTCTTCCCAAGATGTTTGTGATGTGGATGAGAACGGATAGCCAAATCCACAAGACAGGTTTGATGGAAATATAGAAGTACAGTAATCAATCCTTTGTTTAGCTTTTTACAGTAAGCCAGGTGAGGAACACTGCAGTTGACGTTTTACTGTATTTTTTTTTGTTTTTGTAGCTAATTATTTTTGCTTTGATTCAAAGAAACCTATGTTGTGATTTTATTGTATTTCATCAATGAATTTCATATTTTGTTCAATGATTCCAATGTGTCTGTAGTATTCTCTCTACTAGTCATTTTAGAGTGATGTATTTACGTGTAGTAGCATAACGAAACATGTATCACATATTTTGTACTACAATATTTAATGATTGTACGAACAACTACACACTGAAACTATCGGTATCTTGTGTGTGGGTGATCTAAATGAATGTTCCTATGGTATTTCATGATAAATGAGTTATTTGAACCAATGATTCTGCAAGTACAAGGTTTCTTTAAAGATATGAATGCACAATGCAATGTTTTGAACATTGGGCAGCCTGTGTTACAAGTGATGACCGTTTTGAGTTTTGTGTATAGAGTTTTGACAAATGACCACAAGGTTCTGAAATTAGTGCCAAAGTGATTGTAAAAAACTGTAATAAAGTGAGCAATTTGATTAGTGTGTATGTGTGTGCGTGAATGTGAGAGATAGAGGGTTATGGAATAATATGAATTGTTTCTGCTCAGGTCAGAGTGTGTGTGTGTGTGTGTGTGTGTGTGGGTGTGATGGAGGAGAATGTATGTAAAGTGTATCTGTGTAGCTGTGTGTGTGTCTGTGTGTCTGTGTGGTGTAATGGAATGGAGTGATGTGGCTGCCTCTCAGCGAGTGAGAGTACTTAGGCACACTGCTGGCAGACCTTACGACCTGAACTATTTTCCTCCATCATCCACCCCGAGGGGAGGGAAAGGTAAGAGCACAGACGTATGGTCTAATTACCCAGCATTCATCAGGGCAGCTCCTTATTCCCAGCCAGTCAGCCAGCCAGCCAGCCATCTCTCTCTCAGCTCCTCCAAGAGAGTTCGAGGCAATTCTGCCCCTTATTTCCAGCCATCTCTCTCTCTCTCTCTCTCTCTCTCTCTCTCTCTCTCTCTCTCTCTGTGTCTCTCTCTCTCTCTCTCTCTCTCTCTCTCGCTCACGCTCCCTCTCTCTCCGTTTCTCTCTCTCCCCCTCTCAATTCAATTCAAGGGGCTCTATTGGCATGGGAAACATATGTTAGATAATATAGATAATATACAAAAGTGAAATAAACAATAACAATGAACAGTAAACAAGTTCTAAAATAATAAAGATATTACAAATATCATATTATGTATATATACAGTGTTGCAGCAATGTACAAATGATTAAAGTACAAAAGGGAAAATAAATAAGCATAAATATGGGTTGTATTTACGATGGTGTTTGTTCTTCACTGGTTGCCCTTTTCACCAATCTTGCTGTTGTGATGGCACACTGTGGTATTTCACCCAGTAGATACGGGAGTTTATCAAAATCGGGTTTGTTTTCGAATTCTTTGTGGATCTGTGTATATTCTGAGTGAAATATGTGTCTCGAATATGGTCATACATTGAGCAGGAGGTTAGGAAGTGCAGCTCAGTTTCCATCTCATTTTGTGGGCAGTGTGCACATAGCCTGTCTTCTCTCTCTCCATCTCTCTCATAGCTCCTCCAAGAGAGTTTCAGGCAATGCTGCCACTTATCCCCTGCCATCTCTCCCTCCCTCACTCTCTTATCTCCAGATGCCTCAGCTGAGGGTGGCTCTCACTGTCCCCTCTTCGTAGAGAGAGGCTATTTTAAACCCTGAATTGTTGCTTTCGATCACCCTGTCCCCTTGGTGAGCCCTCCAGACGACAGAGGGAAATGTGATCTGTCTCCCTGCATACAGGAGCACTACAGCTCCCCCGTGACAGAGTGAATCCAGATGGAGGCCTCTCCTTACCACACTAGCCCTGTCTCATAGACATAGAGAGAGAGACACAGTCCAGCCCACCCTTGACTCCCACTCCTCCATTCTCCCCCTATGTTTATCCCTTGTGACAACAATGCCTTTCTGTTGGCTCTGTTGTTACCCTGTTTACACAACCCCTCTATTCTAAACCATAAGTGCTATGACTCAGTGTTTCTACTGCTTTTAGATATTGTGGGCAAAGGGCGAGGGAGGGAGGGAGGGAGGGAGGGAGGGAGGGAGGGAGGGAAGGAAGGAAGGAAGGATTAAGGAAGGAGGGAGGGACAGAGGGGGAAAAAGTAATATACTGCATTGAGTGTTGTTGTTTTCTCAATGTCTCTCCAAGGTTCCCTATTCAGAGCTCATCAAGGGTCTGGAGAAATAAAAGACACACATTGTGTAAATGTTTAGAAGCAGGGGCTTGCCAAACCACCAGCGACGTCCCCTCTTCCTGACCACTTATACTGTCCACGAGAGGGCAGAGAATGAGCAAACTTTCTCTTTCATTCTCTCTCGTTTTCTCCTCTTCTTTCTCCATCTCACTCTCTCTCTAACATTAATCTCCCTCCCTTTCTCTTTCCATCATTTCTCTCTTTACCACCCTCTCCCTCCCCTATCTCTCTCTCCCTCACTCATTCCCACCTAACCTTCCACCCCCTCTCTTTGCCTTTCACTCCCTCCCTCTCCCTCCCATAAGGGCTCATTTTGGTCGGTGTGGTGTAGAAAGAAACCAATGTACCCTGTGGAATCTGACATTTGAGCCAAGGCAACCCCATCAAAAGATAAAGCACAAACAAGGCTGAGCTGAGAAATGCAAACACAGCTCTTCCTCAGCAGCCCTCCCTCAGCAGCCCTCTTACGAAAGAATGTCATCAAATTAAATCCGTAAAAAGATTCATAACTTTGAAGATAACTTATTATTCGGGTGGTAGGTAGCCTACCGGTTAAAAGCGTTGGACGGGTAACCGAAAGATCGTTGGTTCGAATCACCAAGCCGACTGGGTGAAAAATCTGTTGATGTGCCCTTGTTAGTCGCTCTGGATAAGAATGTCTGCTTAAATGTAGTTATTTTCTCCGAAAATGTATTACAAAGCGATCCAGCAATCCAAATAAACAATACTGACACCGAGGGGCAGAAACTAAATTCAAACCAACCACTTTACTTGGCTTACTTTACTTACCTGGCTCCTAGCATATGCCTGCCTGCTGCACAGCGCTACGCCGCCAAAGATGCTAACATATTAGCATTGGGATGAACATAGCCTATTTTCTATCTCCAATATGTACAGCAAACCCTGTTCCTGATAAAATAAAAACCTACGATAGAGAGAGAGTTAGAGAGAGAGAGAGAGATGGTAACCACACATCATAGAGACAGAGAGAGAGGTGGTAACCACACATCATAGAGACAGAGAGAGAGGTGGTAACCACACATCATAGAGACAGAGAGAGGTGGTAACCACACATCATAGAGACAGAGAGAGAGGTGGTAACCACACATCATAGAGACAGAGAGAGAGAGGTGGTAACCACACATCATAGAGACAGAGAGAGGTGGTAACCACACATCATGACTCCCGAACGTGCACGTTGCTCACCACCCAACAATCACCCCAGAGCATCTGCACGACCACTCCCACCTGAGGAAGCAGACAGTAGGGATGTTTGGCAAGTCTCTGAAGGATGTGGCACTTGGTAGACAAACACCCCAGGCCACACTGGACAGAGGACCACCCAGAGAACACTACCAGACCACTGCACCAACAAGAAGCCCCAGGCCCCTTCAAAACCACACCAGACCCAGCGCACTCCACAGGCCCCGCCCACCACCAGAGCATCACCACTTCCATCGGCTTAGCCAGACCGGACCGGGCCCAGCCTACTACCCAAAACCCGACCGACACATCTACCAGACCAGAGAGGAAGCGCCACGGCCCAGACCTGGTCCCCCTCCAATCCACAGGGCCCAACAGCAGGACCAGCCAGCTACGCGGAGGTCGTCAGAGGACAGGAGAACCCTGTAGGATTGAGTGAGATTAAACAGCTCCTCCAATACATCTCCACTAAACTGCACTAAACGCTCACACACACACACACACACACACACACACACACGCACACACACACACCTATAGTACCTACATTTTACTTGTTCAATGAATAGAAATATACAGTTGAAGTAGGAAGTTTACATACACCTTAGCCAAATATATTTCAACTTAGTTTATCACAATTCTTGACATTTAATCATAGTAAAAATTCCCTGTCTTAGGTCAGTTAGGATCACCACTTTATTTTAAGAATGTGAAATGTCAGAATAATAGTAGAGAGAATGATTTATTTCAGCTTTTATTTATTTCATCGCATTCCCAGGGGGTCCGAAGTTTACATACGCTCAATTAGTATTTGGTAGCATTGCCTTTAAAAATTGTTGAACTTGGGTCAAACATTTTGGGTAGGCTTCCACAAGCTTCCCACAATAAGGTTGGGTGCATTTTGGCCCATTCCTCCTGACAGAGCTGGTGTAACTGACTCAGGTTTGTAGGCCTCCTTGCTCTCACACGCTTTTTCAGTTCTGCCCACAAATGATCTATAGGATTGAGGTCAGGGCTTTGTGATGGCCACTCCAATACCTTGACTTTGTTGTCCTTGAGCCATTTTCCCACAACTTTGGAGTGCTTGGGGTCATTGTCCATTTGGAAGACCCATTTGCAACCAAGCTTTAACTTCCTGACTGATGTCTTGAGATGTTGCTTCAATATATCCACATACTTTTTCTCCCTCATGATGCCATCTATTTTGTGAAGTGCACCAGTCCCTCCTGCATCAAAGCACCTCCACAACATGATGCTGCCACCCCCGTGCTTCACGGTTGGGATGGTGTTCTTCGGCTTGCAAGCCTCCCCTTTTTCCTCCAAACATAACGATGGTCATTATGGCCAAACCGTTCTATTTTTGTTTCATCCCAGAGGACTTTTCTCCAAAAAGTACTATCTTTGCTACCAAGGATGAACCAGACTTGTGGAGCTCTAAAAAAAAATCTAAGGTCTTGGCTGATTTCTTTTGATTTTCCCATGATGTCAAGCAAAGACGCACTGAGCTTGAAGGTAGGCCTTGAAATACATCCACAGGTACACCTACAATTGACTCAAATGATGTCAGTTAGCCAATCAGAAGCTTCTAAAGCCATGACATAATTTTCTGGTATTTTCCAAGTTGTTTAAAGGCACAGTCAACTTAGTGTATATAAACTTCTCACCCACTGGAATTGTGATACAGTGAATTATAAGTGAAATAATCTGTCTGTAAACAATTGCCGTAAAAAATTACGTGTGTCATGAACAAAGTAGATGTCCTAACCGAATTGCCAAAACTATAGTTTGTTATCAAGAAATGTGTGGAGTGGTTGAAAAACAAGTTTTAATGACTCCAACCTAAGTGTATGTAAACTTCCGACTTCAACTATATACATATAATGTTGTTCTGATTAAAGAAGCAATAAAACTGGCCTTCTTTAGACTAGTTGAGTATCTGGAGAATCAGCATTTGTGGGTTCGATTACAGGCTCTAGATTGAGAAACAGACACCTCACATGTGGCAGCTTCATTAAATAGTTCCCGCAAAACACCAGTCTCAATGTCAACAGTGAAGAGGCGACTCCGGGATGCTGGCCTGAGTTCCTCTGTCCGATGTCTGTGTTCTTTTGCCCATCTTAATATTTTATTTTTATTGGTCTGAGATGTGGCTTTTTCTTTGAACTCTGCCTAGAAGGCCAGCATTGTCTCTTCTCTGTTGACGTTGAGATATGTTTTGCGGGTACTATTTAATGAAGCTGCCAGTTGAGGACTTGTGAGGCGTCTGTTTCTCAAACTAGACATTCTAATGTACTTGTCCTCTTGCTCAGTTGTGCACCAGGGCCTCCCACTACTCTTTCAATTCTGGTATCATACAATGCCAAGAACTAAGCAAAGAAAAGAGTCCCCTCACCCAGCTGGTCCTGTGGCTGAGTTCAAAACCTGTTCTACTAACACACTGAAGCCTCAGGACCAGGACATCCAATCAATCAGAATAAAATAAATTACAGCACAGTCAAAACAAAACTACATTGCTTATTGAGAAACACAAGCACAAGCACAAAGCAAAATGCAGTGTTATCTGGCCCTATATCGACAGTACACCGTGGCAAACTATTAGACCATGGTTACTGATAAAAACCTTAGAAAAACCTTGACAAAGTACAGGCTCAGTGAGCAAAGCCTTGCCATTGAGAAGGGTAGACACAGGAAAACCTGGATTCCTGTAGAGGAAAGGCTGTGCAACCACTGCACAACAGCAGAACCTGGATTCCTGTAGAGGAAAGGTTGTGCAACCACTGCACAACAGCAGAACCTGGCTCCCTGTAGAGGAAAGGCTATGCAACCACTGCACAACAGCAGAAGAACCCAAGACAGAGCTGCATTTCCTGACAAAATGTAAGGAAAATATGAAACAATTCGATAGTGTAATTTCCCCAAATTTGAAACCCTTATTCAAGGTTTCTAAGACCTCTCTGATGAGGCTAGGCTACCTGTCCTGTTGGGGCAGGATGCAGAGAGCTGTGGATTGGCATAAGATGAGGGACAGTGTTGACAGACCAACCAACCTGCACATGTCCTCTATGCTTATTGTCATTGTTCAATGTATGGTTATTTTTACCCTTGGTTATTGTCGTTACTGTTGTCCCGTTGATTCTTGTTATTTTAATATTGTAAATATCCAAAGAAAGCTTTGGTAATATGTACATTGTTACGTCATGCCAATAAAGCAAATTGAATTGAACTGAGAGAGTTATAGTGAGTTAGCGAGAGTTAGAGAGAGAGAGCAAGAGATGGTTTAATGTCAGGCAGTTTTGTGTTGATAGATAATAGATAATACCTCTCGGATGGACTAGCTGCCTTGTGCTTAGGAACGTACATGGGGTCTGCTTTATAAATGGACTGCCATCTTTGAATGCAGCCACTGCTCACTCAGCCCTCCTCCATACTGATTTGCTCTGTCCATTCCCTGGACGCAATTATACAGTGCACTGCTACACTGCTACACCACTACA
Source organism: Oncorhynchus mykiss (assembly GCF_013265735.2). NCBI lineage: Eukaryota > Metazoa > Chordata > Actinopteri > Salmoniformes > Salmonidae > Oncorhynchus > Oncorhynchus mykiss. Next base: position 25,166,509 of record NC_048584.1, on the reverse strand, counting down.
CTGCTACACCGCTACACCGCTACACTGCTATACTGCTACACTGCTACACTGCTACACTGCTACACCGCTACACCGCTACACTGCTACACCGCTACACTGCTACACCACTACACTGCTACACCGCTACACTGCTACACTGCTACACCACTACACTGCTACACCGCTACACTGCTACACTGCTATACTGCTACACTGCTACACCGCTACACTGCTACACTGCTATACTGCTACACTGCTACACTGCTACACCGCTACACTGCTACACCGCTACACTGCTACACCACTACACCGCTACACCGCTACACTGCTACACCACTACACTGCTACACCGCTACACTGCTATACTGCTACACCGCTACACTGCTACACCGCTACACCGCTACACCGCTACACTGCTACACCGCTACACTGCTACACCACTACACTGCTACACTGCTACACCGCTACACTGCTACACCGCTACACTGCTACACTGCTACACTGCTACACTGCTACACCGCTACACTGCTACACCGCTACACCGCTACACCGCTACACTGCTACACCGCTACACTGCTACACCGCTACACTGCTACACCGCTACACTGCTACACTGCTACACTGCTACACCGCTACACTGCTACACTGCTACACAGCTACACTGCTACACCGCTACACTGCTACACCGCTACACTGCTACACCGCTACACCACTACACTGCTACACCGCTACACTGCTACACCGCTACACTGCTACACTGCTACACCGCTACACTGCTACACCGCTACACTGCTACACTGCTACACTGCTACACCGCTACACTGCTACACTGCGGCAGCTCATACATACAGCAGCAGTGTGATGTAGTCTTCATAGAGCTACGGTTCCTTTCTTCCTTTTTTCCCTCCACTCTAGGTGATGATTATATTAAATATAACCCTGCAGGGAGGGGTCTTGATCGATAGGAACGGGCCACACACAGACACAGAAAAAAAGGACATGAATTGATGAAACAAATAAAGATAACATTTTTTAATGTTAAACTCTGCGAGCTTAAAGGATCTGTGCTAGAAGAGAGAGAGAGAGAGAGAGAGAGAGAGAGAGAGAGAGAGAGAGAGAGAGAGAGAGAAAAGAGAGAGAAAAGAGAGAGATTAAGATTATGTCTGTACCAGAACATTTTCATAATACTCTGAAAGCCATTTAACAGCCAGCTTTCAGAAAGATGGAAATCAGGCTTTATAAAAGAAAGGATGGCAACTAGTATTGTTTTACAGTGGATCTGTAGACCCATGTCTCTGTCTATATCACTCTGTGACTCTGACCCCCTGAATTAATTCCAGTCTCCAGAAGCACTTGATCCTCTCCTCCTTGCCCTGACGTTTGATTGTCAGCCTTCAACGGCTTTTGAAGTGGAGCATACTGTTAAGATTTACAGTATGTGAAGGGATGGATGTAGGGCTGCAACACAAAAGTATCGCACATCACTCATTTATGACTCAAAGAAAGAATGGAGGGGGAGAGTGGGAGAGAAAAAAAAGAGAGAAAATGACCTATTGAACTTGTCCTTCTCCAGCTCATGCTATTATAAACCTTGGCATGTCCAAAAAGAAGCAGAGCAACAAACGCAGAGGAGGTGAAGATGAAAAACCTAAAACTAAGGCAGGATTATGTTAATCTGCAATTTGCTCTCATGAATATGCAAGTAATCAGGCTCTTTTTGTAGCGTCCCTCCTGGGTCTCAGCATCCTAACCTTATTCAAACACAGGAGGATGCCCGCAGGGTAAGAGAACTATATTAACACACAGGGAGACCAGGCTAAATGAAAACACTCTGTCTACATCCCAATTGGCACCCTATTCCCATTATAGTGCACTACTTTTAACCCAGGCCCATAGGGCTCTAGTTAAACATAGGGCACTATGTAGGGAATAGGGTGGCATTTGGGATGCAGCATCTAAGTGCCAGAAGGGGATTGGATATTTTTCTCCAATAAACACTGCTAGCTGGAGGTCCAGATCCTCAGATGATTGGTTTTAAAGTAATCGTCTGAATGCCTTATCGTTGTGTTTATCAAACTATTCAGATGAACATTATATTTTTGTATGTATTTATTTTCTCCCCTTCGCCCCCCTTTTAGTTTAGTTGTGTGTGTGTGTGTGTGTGTGTGTGTGTGTGTGCGTGTGGACACTAATCGTGATTATGCATTCTGAATCGCACATTCACTCAGCGCAAATACAGAGCAATTCGCCACATCATTGCAGATATTAAAATGGTTAGTCAGGGTGCGGAGGGGGAAAAAACGGCCATATCCAGATAGTTAATACAAACACAAGATTGAAACAACATACAGATCTCAAAGTAAGAAGATATGCACAGGACTGATTGGGTTAACTATACTGAAGAAATCCCACTTGTTTTTCTCATTATTTACATTTAATCATCCGCATACAGTAAACCCATTTCTGACAACTCATATTTACATTTCATTCCCTAATCCTTTCATATTCCACCCAACTAGATCAGAGAGGTGCTTATCTGAAATAGAATCATTGACATACCTTGGCTGCGTCCCACTATATTGGCAATAGGGTGCCATTTGGGATGTAGACATTGGATGCAGGGGGATCGTAAATGGTCTAAAATGTCAGCCTTTAACCCAGAATATTTAATACATTTGTGTGTGTGTGTGTGTGTGTGTGTGTGTGTGTGTGTGTGTGTGTGTGTGTGTGTGTGTGTGTGTGTGTGTGTGTGTGTGTGTGTTTGGTAAACTGGAAAAAATCGTAAGCCTCATAAGCATAGTTCAACTGTCGTACCACATCAGAACCAAGGGGACAGGGTTCCAGTCTGGATGCACGCTTCGGTACTGCAGTTGAACTGAATCCGGGTCGAGAAAGACAATTCCCACTGATGGCCCCATAGGGAAGTAAAATTAGAAAATGCCTAGTAAGACACTTGTGTCATCACCGTTGTGCACAGAATGTTCATCACTCACAGCCGAATATATTAACATTCTAATATTCATGCTCTGAGGTCATGACCCCAGCCAGCTAGGGAAAGTGCCAGATGACTGGTTTAGCTGTCCACATTGTTCTGACAGAGTTCCCAGAGCATGTTCGCGCAAAACTCCTGTCTGTCTAATTCACACAGAGAAGTGTTCCACTCCGTTAGCCAGCACCTTGCCCAAACAGGTGTGCGTTTATTTTGCCTACAGACTAAGCACGAGCATTGGAACATTGTGGGAGGCAACCTGGATGTCTCTCATAGGCTAGGCAAAAATCGAATGGGGTTTCATTGGATTTTCAAGCCTCAAGGGGGTTTTCAAGCTACTGAATCTGGCCAGAGATGGCAATGTTTCAAATCGGCCTAGTGCATTACTATCACTATAGCTGTTAAGGTGCGTGAATGAGGACCCAAAAGCGAATTAACAAAACAGAGTTACTTTAATGACGAAAACAAAACGTAGGCTCAGACGGACAGGCAGATTCCGACAGGACAGGACAAGGTTACAGTAACACGACGATGGTCTGGTTCAGGCATGAATGACACAAACAAACAAACAAGAATCCGACAAGGACAGGAGCAGAAACAGAGAGAGATATAGGGACCTAATCAGAGGGAAAAAGGGAACAGGTGGGGAACGGGGTGAATGGGTAGTTAGAGGAGACAAGGGACAGCTGGGGGAAAGCGGGGGAGAAAAGGTAACCTGACACGACCAGCAGAGGGAGACAGGGTGAAGGGAAAGGACAGAGACAAGACAACATGACAGTACCCCCCCACTCACCGAGCGCCTCCTGGCGCACTCGAGGAGGAAACCTGGCGGCAACGGAGGAAATCCTCGATCAGCGCACGGTCCAGCACGTCCCGAGAGGGAACCCAACTCCTCTCCTCCGGACCGTACCCCTCCCAATCAACAAGGTACTGGTGACCACGGCCCCGAGGACGCATGTCCAAAATCCTGCGGACCCTGTAGATGGGTGCGCCCTCGACAAGGATGGGGGGGGGGGGGGGAGACGAGCGGGGGCGCGAAGAACGGGCTTAACACAAGAGACATGGAAGACCGGGTGGACGCGACGAAGGTATCGCGGAAGAAGAAGTCGCACTGCGACAGGATTAATGACCCGAGAAATACGGAACGGACCAATGAACCGCGGGGTCAACTTGCGAGACGCCGTCTTAAGGGGAAGGTTCTGAGTGGAGAGCCAAACTCTCTGACCGCGACAATATCTAGGACTCTTAGTTCTACGCTTATTAGCAGCCCTCACAGTCTGTGTCCTATAACGGCAAAGTGCAGACCTGACCCTCTTCCAGGTGCGCTCGCAACGTTGGACAAAAGCCTGAGCGGAGGGGACGCTGGACTCGGCGAACTGAGATGAGAACAGCGGAGGCTGGTACCCGAGGCTACTCTGAAAAGGAGATAGCCCGGTTGCAGACGAAGGAAGCGAGTTGTGGGCGTATTCTGCCCAGGGGAGCTGTTCTGACCAAGACGCAGGGTTGCGAAAAGAAAGACTGCGTAAGATGCGACCAATAGTCTGATTGGCCCGTTCTGCTTGACCGTTAGACTGGGGGTGAAAGCCGGAAGAGAGACTGACGGAAGCCCCAATCAAACGACAAAACTCCCTCCAAAATTGAGACGTGAATTGCGGACCTCTGTCCGAAACGACGTCTGACGGAAGGCCATGAATTCTGAAAACATTCTCGATGATGATTTGTGCCGTCTCTTTAGCAGAAGGAAGCTTAGCAAGGGGAATGAAATGAGCCGCCTTAGAGAACCTATCGACAACCGTAAGAATAACAGTCTTCCCCGCTGACGAAGGCAGTCCGGTGACAAAATCTAAGGCGATGTGAGACCACGGTCGAGAGGGAATGGGAAGCGGCCTGAGACGGCCGGCAGGAGGGGAGTTACCGGACTTAGTCTGCGCGCAGACCGAACAAGCAGCCACGAAACGACGCGTGTCATGCTCCCGGGTGGGCCACCAAAAACGCTGGCGAATGGAAGCAAGCGTACCCCGAACGCCAGGGTGGCCGGCTAACTTGGCAGAGTGAGCCCACTGAAGAACGGCCAGACGAGTAGGAACGGGAACGAAAAGAAGGTTCCTAGGACAAGCGCGCGGCGACGGAGTGTGAGTGAGCGCTTGCTTTACCTGCCTCTCAATTCCCCAGACAGTCAACCCGACAACACGCCCCTCAGGGAGAATCCCCTCGGGGTCAGTGGAGGCTACTGAAGAACTGAAGAGACGAGATAAAGCATCAGGCTTGGTGTTCTTAGAGCCCGGACGATAAGAAATCACGAACTCGAAACGAGCGAAAAACAGCGCCCAACGCGCCTGACGCGCATTAAGACGTTTGGCAGAACGGATGTACTCAAGGTTCCTATGGTCAGTCCAAACGACAAAAGGAACGGTCGCCCCCTCCAACCACTGTCGCCATTCGCCTAGGGCTAACCGGATGGCGAGCAGTTCGCGGTTTCCCACATCATAGTTACGTTCCGACGGGGACAGGCGATGAGAAAAATACGCGCATGGGTGGACCTTGTCGTCAGAGAGGGAGCGCTGAGAAAGAATGGCTCCCACGCCCACCTCTGACGCGTCAACCTCGACAACGAACTGTCTAGAGACGTCAGGTGTAACAAGGATAGGAGCGGATGTAAAACGATTCTTGAGGAGATCAAAAGCTCCCTGGGCGGAAACGGACCACTTAAAGCACGTCTTGACAGAAGTAAGGGCTGTGAGAGGAGCTGCCACCTGACCGAAATTACGGATGAAACGACGATAGAAGTTCGCGAAGCCGAGAAAGCGCTGCAGCTCGACGCGTGACTTAGGAGCGGGCCAATCAATGACAGCTTGGACCTTAGCGGGATCCATCTTAATGCCTTCAGCGGAAATAACAGAACCGAGAAATGTGACGGAGGAGGCATGAAAAGTGCACTTCTCAGCCTTCACAAAAAGACAATTCTCTAAAAGGCGCTGGAGGACACGTCGAACGTGCTGAAGATGAATCTGGAGTGACGGTGAAAAAATCAGGATATCGTCAAGGTAAACGAAAACAAAGATGTTCAGCATGTCTCTCAGGACATCATTGACTAATGCCTGAAAGACAGCTGGAGCGTTAGCGAGGCCGAAAGGAAGAACCCGGTATTCAAAGTGCCCTAACGGAGTGTTAAACGCCGTCTTCCACTCGTCCCCCTCCCTGATGCGCACGAGATGGTAAGCGTTACGAAGGTCCAACTTAGTGAAAAACCTGGCTCCCTGCAGGATCTCGAAGGCTGAAGACATAAGAGGAAGCGGATAACGATTCTTAACTGTTATGTCATTCAGCCCTCGATAATCTATGCAGGGGCGCAGAGACCCGTCCTTCTTCTTGACAAAAAAAAACCCCGCTCCGGCGGGAGAGGAGGAGGGGACTATGGTACCGGAGTCAAGAGCTACAGACAAATAATCCTCGAGAGCCTTACGTTCGGGGGCCGACAGAGAGTATAGTCTACCCCGGGGGGGAGTGGTTCCCGGAAGGAGATCAATACTACAATCATACGACCGGTGTGGAGGAAGAGAGGTGGCCCTGGACCGACTGAACACCGTGCGCAGATCGTGATATTCCTCCGGCACCCCTGTCAAATCACCAGGCTCCTCCTGTGAAGAAGAGACAGAGGAAACAGGAGGGATAGCAGACATTAAACATTTCACATGACAAGAGACGTTCCAGGAGAGGATAGAATTACTAGACCAATTAATGGAAGGATTATGACAAACTAGCCAGGGATGGCCCAAAACAACAGGTGTAAAAGGTGAACGAAAAATCAAAAAAGAAATGGTTTCGCTATGATTACCAGAAACAGTGAGGGTTAAAGGTAGCGTCTCACGCTGAATCCTGGGGAGAGGACTACCATCCAGGGCGAACAAGGCAGTGGACTCCCTTAACTGTCTGAGAGGAATGTCATGTTCCCGAGCCCAGGTCTCGTCCATAAAACAGCCCTCCGCCCCAGAGTCTATTAAGGCACTGCAGGAAGCTGACGAACCGGTCCAGCGTAGATGGACCGACAAGGTAGTGCAGGATCTTGAAGGAGAGACAGGAGTAGTAGCGCTCACCAGTAGCCCTCCGCTTACTGATGAGCTCTGGCTTTTACTGGACATGAAGTGACAAAATGACCAGCAGAACCGCAATAGAGACAGAGGCGGTTGGTGATTCTCCGTTCCCTCTCCTTAGTCGAGATGCGGATACCTCCCAGCTGCATAGGCTCAGCTCCCGAGCCGGCAGAGGAAGATGGTAGTGATGCGGAGAGGGGGGCAACGGAGAACGCGAGCTCCTTTCCACGAGCTCGGTGACGAAGATCAACCCGTCGCTCAATGCGAATAGCGAGTTCAATCAAGGAATCCACGCTGGAAGGAACCTCCCGGGAGAGAATCTCATCCTTTACCTCTGCGCGGAGACCCTCCAGAAGACGAGCGAGCAAAGCCGGCTCGTTCCAGCCACTGGAGGCAGCAAGAGTGCGAAACTCAATAGAGTAGTCTGTTATGGATCGATTGCCTTGACATAGGGAAGACAGGGCCCTGGAAGCCTCCTCCCCAAAAACAGATCGATCAAAAACCCGTATCATCTCCTCCTTAAAGTCCTGATACTGGTTAGTACACTCAGCCCTTGCCTCCCAGATTGCCGTGCCCCACTCACGAGCCCGTCCAGTAAGGAGAGATATGACGTAGGCGACACGAGCAGTGCTCCTGGCGTAAGTGTTGGGCTGGAGAGAAAACACAATATCACACTGGGTGAGGAACGAGCGGCATTCAGTGGGCTCCCCAGAGTAACACGGCGGGTTATTGATTCTGGGCTCCGGAGATTCGAAAGCCCTGGAAGTGGCCGGTGGATCGAGGCGGAGATGGTGAACCTGTTCTGTGAGGTTGGAGACTTGGGTGGCCAGGGTCTCAACGGCATGTCGAGCAGCTGACAATTCCTGCTCGTGTCTGCCTAGCATCGCTCCCTGGATCTCGACGGCTGAGTGGAGAGGATCCGAAGTCGCTGGGTCCATTCTTGGTCGGATTCTTCTGTTAAGGTGCGTGAATGAGGACCCAAAAGCGAATTAACAAAACAGAGTTACTTTAATGACGAAAACAAAACGTAGGCTCAGACGGACAGGCAGATTCCGACAGGACAGGACAAGGTTACAGTAACACGACGATGGTCTGGTTCAGGCATGAATGACACAAACAAACAAACAAGAATCCGACAAGGACAGGAGCAGAAACAGAGAGAGATATAGGGACCTAATCAGAGGGAAAAAGGGAACAGGTGGGGAACGGGGTGAATGGGTAGTTAGAGGAGACAAGGGACAGCTGGGGGAAAGCGGGGGAGAAAAGGTAACCTGACACGACCAGCAGAGGGAGACAGGGTGAAGGGAAAGGACAGAGACAAGACAACATGACAATAGCTATCACTATCAGGGACCATTCTATAGCTGGGACCATTCTATAGATGTCACTAACTAACAGGGACCATTCTGTAGATGTCACTAACTAACTGGGACCATTCTATAGCTGGGACCATTCTATAGATGTCACTAACTAACTGGGACCATTCTATAGCTATCACTATCTAACAGGGACCATTCTATAGATGTCACTAACTAACAGGGACCATTCTATAGATGTCACTAACTAACAGGGACCATTCTATAGATGTCACTAACTAACTGGGACCATTCTATAGCTATCACTAACTAACTGGGACCATTCTATAGATGTCACTAACTAACAGGGACCATTCTATAGCTATCACTAACTAACAGGGACCATTCTATAGCTATCACTAACTAACTGGGACCATTCTATAGATGTCACTAACTAACAGGGACCATTCTATAGATGTCACTAACTAACTGGGACCATTCTATAGATGTCACTAACTAACTGGGACCATTCTATAGCTATCACTAACTAACTGGGACCATTATATAGATGTCACTAACTAACTGGGACCATTCTATAGCTGTCACTAACTAACAGGGACCATTCTATAGCTATCACTAACTAACTGGGACCATTCTATAGCTATCTCTAACTAACAGGGACCATTCTATAGCTATCACTAACTAACTGGGACCATTCTATAGCTGTCACTAACTAACTGGGACCGTTCTATTGATGTCACTAACTAACTGGGACCATTCTATAGCTGTCACTAACTAACAGGGACCATTCTATAGCTATCACTAACTAACAGGGACCATTCTATAGATGTCACTAACTAACAGGGACCATTCTATAGCTATAAATAACTAACAGGGACCATTCTATAGATGTCACTAACTAACAGGGACCATTCTATAGATGTCACTAACTAACTGGGACCATTCTATAGCTATCACTAACTAACTGGGACCATTCTATAGATGTCACTAACTAACTGGGACCATTCTATAGCTATCTCTAACTAACAGGGACCATTCTATAGCTATCACTAACTAACTGGGACCATTCTATAGCTATAAATAACTAACAGGGACCATTCTATAGCTATCACTAACTAACTGGGACCATTCTATAGCTATCACTAACTAACTGGGACCATTCTATAGCTATCACTAACTAACTGGGACCATTCTATAGCTATCACTAACTAACTGGGACCATTCTATAGCTATCACTAACTAACTGGGACCATTCTATAGCTATCACTAACTAACTGGGACCGTTCTATAGCTATCACTAACTAACTGGGTCCATTCTATAGCTATCACTAACTAACAGGGACCGTTCTATAGCTATCACTAACTAACTGGGACCATTCTATAGCTATCACTATCTAACAGGGACCATTCTATAGCTGTCACTAACTAACAGGGAAATTGTACTTCTAAAGTTAAAAGCATTGTATTGGTGTAAAACGGGGACATTTCTTTTAAATCCTTTTAAATTATTTTAAATCCAAGTCACATTGAGATTGACTTTTTAATTTCAACCCATTATTTTATGTATTACCAAAGACAGAAGGGGTAACCCAGACACGTCACAGGGGCTAAAAGCTGAAGCATTCATTTAGACCTTTTTCTCACCACCAAATATGGTAGTGAGAGGATGTCCAGTAGCGGGGAGTGGGAGAGGATGGAACATCTGATCTCAATAAATGTTTTTGGTCCCAAACCTACAATCTCTTATGAACACAGTGCGTTGTTTAGGAGTGCAAGATTGAATTGAGTTTGCAAGAAGTGACCCCCCCACCTCCAAAACAAACTGTCTCCAAGCCTCCCCATGCTTCCTGTTCCTAACACTAATAATAAAACTGAAACAAAATCATATACAAATTAAATATAAATATTTTTAAATAACTATAACAAAATAAAAACTTGCAAATCAGGTCTGAAAACTATCTGAAACTAAACTGAATTTCAAATAAAAATGGAATATAGAAACACTTGAATAACCTTGGTGCGTGTGTGTGACTGTGAGTGTATGTGTACACACTCTCATCTATGTGTGACTTCATTTTCTATTTTACACTCCACAGCCCAGGACGGGATAAAAGGAGTCTCTGTATCTGTTCAAGCAGACGTGTTCGGATATGGATGCCAGGTGAAGAACAAATTGGTTGATCTGATGCCCTGACCTGCAGTGCAGTGGGAGTTCAGTAAGAACACACACACACACACACACACACACACTCCGTCGTCGATCCTCTCAGCCCATAGGAGTCAAAAACTGCACCTTCATTCATCAACATTACCGCTCCACACAGACCTGACAGAGCCCAGGCACACACACACTCAAACACTCACACACACTCACCTATCTAACACACACTCACCTATCTAACACACACACTCACCACCCTCACATTTACTCTACAGACTAACTTCCTCTATCAGAGCCAAGTAAGTGGGCTGAAAATGGCTAGGGAGGACATGTGGGAGTAAATGACACAGAGTCACTGCCCAGTTTCTCTCCCTCTTTCTCCCTCTTTCTCTCTCTCTCTGTTGGACTCTGTGTGTGAGGTTGGGTGTGGTCTTCTCTGTTAGGGTTGAGTTTGAGTTGTATAAAATGATTTACAGCGTGGAGAAGTTTCAAAAGGTGTGGGGGATCAGGGGGGCTGTCAGGACAGCTGGAGAGGAGGGGTTGGATGTACGGTTGTAATGTGGTGCTGGCTGGTGTATTGTCTTGTGCTTGTTGTGTACTGTGTACTGTGTAATGTGATTGTGTGGAAGTAGTGATTGCATGCAATGTCTATTTATTGGGGGGGTTGCTGTGTTTTTAGTGTAATGAGGATGGTTCATTAAAGTAAGACTAAATGTTTTCTTAAAGTATCTCTCCCCCTCTCTCTCTCCCTCCCCCTCGCTCTCTCCCCCTCTCCCTCCTCCATCTCTCTCTCTCTCCCTCCCCCTCGCTCTCTCCCCCTCTCCCTCCTCCATCTCTCTCTCTCTCCCTCCCACTCGCTCTCTCCCCCTCTCCCTCCTCCATCTCTCTCTCTCTCCCTCCCCCTCGCTCTCTCCCCCTCTCCCTCCTCCATCTCTCTCTCTCTCCATCCCCCTCGCTCTCTCCCCCGCTCCCTCCTCCATCTCTCTCTCTCTCCCTCCCCCTCGCTCTCTCCCCCTCTCCCTCCTCCATCTCTCTCTCGTCTCCAGTTCACTCTAGCTCTCTCCCCCTCTCCCTCCTCCATCTCTCTCTCTCTCCCTCCTCCATCCCTCTCTCTCCCCTCTCCCTCCTCCATCTCTCTCTCTCCCTCCCCCTCGCTCTCTCCCCCTCTCCCTCCTCCATCTCTCTCTCTCTCCCTCCCCCTCGCTCTCTCCCCCTCTCCCTCCTCCATCTCTCTCTCGTCTCCAGTTCACTCTAGCTCTCTCCCCTCTCCCTCCTCCATCTCTCTCTCTCTCCCTCCTCCATCCCTCTCTCTCCCCCTCTCCCTCCTCCATCTCTCTCTCTCTCCCTCCCCCTCGCTCTCTCCCCCTCTCCCTCCTCCCTCTCTCTCTCTCTCCCTCCCCCTCGCTCTCTCCCCCTCTCCCTCCTCCATCTCTCTCTCGTCTCCAGTTCACTCTAGCTCTGCTGATAAAAAAGTAATAAAGGCATCCTAATGGCACCTCTCATCCCATCTCAACAATCCATGGTGAATTCTATTCCTGAAATAGCCTCTGTTGTTTCTCAAACAAAGGAGCCTAAAGACAGTACTGTGTGTGTGTGTGTGTGTGTGTGTGTGTGTGTGTGTGTGTGTGTGTGTGTGTGTGTTTAACTATACTTGTGGGAACCAAGGTCTATTGCTATTTCTAGGGGGTTTAGGGTTAAGGTTAGAATTAGTGACAGGATTAGAATTAGGGTTAGGAGCTAGGGTTAGTTTTAGGGTCAGGAGCTAGGGTTAAGTTTAGGTTTTTGGATTATGGTTAATGCTTGGGTTAAGGTTAAGATTAGGGTTAGAGTTAGGGAACGGGTACAGGTTAGGGTTAGGCTTAGGGGTTAGGGAAAATAGGATTTTGAATGGGACTGAATTGTATGTCTCCACAAGGTTAGCTGTACAATTCTGTGTGTGTGTGTGCCACTCAGCCCCAGTCAAAGCACCCCAATGGTACAACCAGCTTCCCCCTGAAGCTAGGACAGTGGCCATCTTCCAAAAACAAATCGGAATTCCTCAGCACCCCCCCCCCCCCCCCCCCCCCCCCCTTCTCACATTGGGTGTGATCCACTAAAACATATCAATACAACTGTGGTTAAGTGGTAAATTGGTTGGCCTTGCGAAACCAGTTGGAATCATTTTAAATACTGAATGTGCTTGATAAAACATACTTGTTGCAATGGAAACGATAGAAACATTTCAAATGTGTAAATCCCGCCTTACCTGGCACTTCAAGCAGTCTAAAGCAAATGCTCAAAGTATCTGAAAGATTTAAAATTGTATTTGAACCCAGGTCTAGTCTCCTTATATGGCTGTGGTCAGTGTGTTTCAGCCTCGTCACGCTCCAGGTATCCTATCCATCATGCTGCAGCCAGAGCCCTAACCCAATCAATCAGCTTCCTCTTGTCTTTACAGGCAGGAGAGGAGAGCCTATAGGCACAAACACACCACCTCCCTACCTACCAATCAATCTTCAGCGAGATAGAAAACAGAGGGGGAGCCGAGGGAGAGAGAGATGGAGAGAGAGATAAATAAGGAGGAAAAGTATAAAGGCGGAGAGAGAGAAAGAGCAAGGGAGAGACACACAACGCTCCAGTTTCCTTGAGAAAAATCGATGGGGTGACTCTCTTTTTCCTATCAGAAAAGCCTTTGATATCACCCAATGACACCTTTCTAAATGACTTGTAGATGAAGACTGGATGACCCCTCTCTTTGTTTCTACCCTGTGAACTGACCCGCTCCCAAATCAGATCATAAATTGACTTCTTCTGCAGGTCTGACTACAGTACCACCACCTCTCCCTCACTCTCTCCCCTTCCTCCCTTCCTCCCTCTCTCACTTTCCCCCACCCACCTTTTCAAAATGAGCAGAGAAAAGTGGAAAAAACAAGAAAAAAGAGAGGGAAAATGGAGGAGAGGTATTAATAGTGACAGGCCAGGCTATTGAGAGGATGGCCTGATGACAATAGCTCTATGTGAAGGCCTGTGTGTGGAGAGGTAATGGGCTGAGAGAGGGAGTGGATGGAGGGAGGGGTGGATGATGGGTTAATGCCTATGGAGAATGACCACCAGACTAGCTGAGCCATTATTCTGACTAGGCCAGTGCTGGGCCTCTAAAAGCCTACAGTCCCACTCAGGGGTAAAGGAGTCCCAGGCAGCCTCCTAAATGGCACCTTATTCCCTACATAGTACACAACTTTCTATGGGCCCTGGTCAACAATAGTGCACTAAATAGGGAATATGGTGCCATTTGGGATGTGCAGATCTCAAGTCCCTAGACTGTTCTGTTCTGTACTATAGTGTACTCTACTCTACCTCTATTTTACTTGTCCTGTCCTGTCTGCCTGAGTAGCTCTGATTCTGACAGCCCAGAGACACAAGTGGCAAATCAGCTGTAACTTTCAAAATGAAGCTACAGCGCACGCACATAAAGCAAGACTTTTAACCAAGCCCACAAAATACCGGAAATATTTCACAGGCTTGGTTTAAAGGGATAGTTCGGGATTTTGGCTATGAAGTCCTTCATCTACTTCCCCAGAGTCAGATGAAGCCCTGTATCTACTTCCCCAGAGTCAGATAAACTTGTGGAAGTCATAAAACAACTGTGAAAACATATTACTGTAATACAACCGTGAAAACACGTGTCATTGCCTATTTGAATCAGAGCTCTGCCAACATGTTTTGGTGGGGGCCAGTCAGTGAAGATATCAAGCCTGCACTGTAAAACATTTCCTGTCATTTTGTATAGTAAATGACTGGCAGCACAGAAGCCAGTAAATTACTGTAGATTTAGAGGACCTTTCCTGAAACAAAAATGTTCAGCATATTACTGTACAACCTGACAACAGCAACATTCTATATTTCTAGAATTTACAAGTACATTGCCAGAAAAACAGTGCTTAGTAAACTGTTGCAGATTTACAATACAGGCAGCTAGTGCCGACAACAGGCAGTATACTTTTTCTAAATAAGTATTTCAATACCTATTTTGTAATTTGTACTTCACAGGCCTGAAGTACAACTAAAGTATTTTGTAACAGCTTAATTAGAACACATATATTTTGTACCCTGCTTATCGACAACAACATTCTCGGTAATGGTAACATACATTTTTTTTAACTTGCTGTGACTGTGATACAGTTCTTGTTTATGTGCCTTAGTTTAATACACTGGCTGTCAGTCGCTCTGGATAAGAACGTCTGCCTAATGATACAAATGTAAATGTACAAATGAACACTATCAAAGCAGCATGCTGGGCATTATTCTAATGAGCTTGGCCACCTAACCAGGCTAAATGTTTTCCAAATACAAACCGTTTGAGGGCAGAGCTCTTTAGATGAATACCCAGCAGTGTGCTTTCCAAGTGTCCATTTGACATTTACATTTTGGTCATTTGGCAGACACTCTTGTCCAGAGTGACTTACAGTCACATTCAACTAAGGTTGATAATTTAAAAAAAACACACATCACAATCCTAGAAAATACAATGTTTCTGTAAGCGTTACTGGGAATGTTGTTGTAGTTAATGATACATTGGTCTTCAAGATGTTTTGTATTTGGAACAATAGTAATGATTGACCAGCTCTGGATAGTGCCAAGTACGTTACTCTAATATTCACAGTAACTTGCCACCATCTTTCCTGTAAGTTACTGTGATATCAGAAGAACAGTGCAATACTGTAAAATGTGCCTACTATACTGTAAGAAAGTAAATACTACTGTAATTGCAATATTGGTATTTTACAGTATTTTGCTGTAGTTACATGGGATTGGTGGAAGCAGGTTGGCTGCTAGGTATTTGTATATTACGGCATGCGTATGAATAGTTGGTGTTTTATATTAAACTGGCTGTGATTACAGGGCAAAACAGTCATTCTGATTCCCATGTAAAATAGCCTTTTGACTCAAAATTGGTGAAGAAGTTGTTCTTCAATCATGTCAAACTACCAGTCAGTGGGGGGGGGGGGGGGGGGCTAGTAGGCCGAGTGCTCACCTTGACTGTTGGTTCTTTGAAAGGGCCTTTGAAATGTCAAGCAACATTGACAGTGAGATTATCTCAAACAAATTTGTTGATACACAAAGCATCTCTAATAAGATTGAAATTGCATACAACATCCAATCCTGTCATACATCACATCGTGGTTTCATAAATTAGGGTTTGGCCAAGGGGGCTTTACAAGTAGGCTGTCATTGTAAATAATCATTTGTTCGTAACTGACTTGCCTAGTGAATAAAGGTTAAATAAATAAAGACATCTAACTGTTTGGTTATTGTAACAGTATCAATATAGATAAAATGTTGGCTGTATAATTTAGCTAGCTAGCCCAAGTGTAATTGTCAGCACTGTTTATCAAGCTAGCTAGCTAGTTCATCTTGGACAATTTGAGTTGAAACTTTACAGAGTGAGTTCTGGGTACTTTTCATTATTATATGTTCATATATCATGACTATCAAGGCCATTAATAACCCCTCCTCCATCCCGCCTCCTGAATACAAACGTTTAACATGGGGGAAGGGACCAGTAGCTTCACGATCAAACTTCATCAACGTAGAAGCAGCCATTTGTCATACGGCAGGGTAGCCTAGTGTTTAGAGCGTTGGACTAGTAACTGAAAGGTTGCACGTTCAAATCCCTGTAGCTGACAAGGTACAAATCTGTCGTTCTGCCCCTGAACAAGGCAGTTAACCCACTGTTCCTAGGCCGTCATTGAAAATAAGAATTTGTTCTTAACTGACTTGCCTAGTTAAATAAAATGTAAATAAAAAAAATACCTTGGTAATCCTACTTTGATCTGGTTTCATCGAAATATCAAATAACTTCATGAAAAACATGATTTTGACTGTTTGGGACCTTTTATACATTTCCGTTAAATTGGAACAGCACTCTAACTAACGGGGACCACAAATATAGCGTCTTACAAGACACAGCTCAAAATATGTTAATGAGACAGAATCAACAATACCATGCACCCACTAGTCTTCCAAAGGTTTTGGTACTCCAAAAATACAATATGGTACTGTATTCTGTGGGATACAGCATTCTCACTAATGGGTGTAACAAATATAGCCTCTTACAAGGCATGCCTCAAAATATGTTAATAAGCCAGAGATTCTTTCCCTGACCACAACATTTTCCCACAATGCACCATAATTCACAGTATGATGCATACAGTACTTAACTGTACAATTGTATTGTAATTTTACAGCAGTGTAGTGGCATTCCATTGAGCCCCCATAATGCATTGCTATTTACAGTACTGTACTGTAATTTAGAATTACAGTAGCTAACTGTAAATGTGTTGCTGTAAATTTACATAAATTTGTTACATTGACTGGAGCTCTGGTTGTGAAAACATGCAGCTAACTGTTTACTGACACTGACTGAGAGATGAATGGAGTGAAGATGCTTCTCCTTCTCTCTCTCTCTCTCGCTCAGATCAAAATCAAATCAACTTTGATTTGTCACATGCTTCGTAAACAATAAGTGTAGACTAACAGTGAAATGGTTAGCTATGGGCCCTTCCCAACAATACAGAGAGAAAAAAAGAGAAATAATAGGAAAAAATAGGAAAAAAATGCATTATTTATTAGCAGATACTCTTATCCAGAGCAGCTTACAGGATGAATAAGGTTGAAGTGCTTTGCTCAAGAGCACATCGACAGATATCACCTAGTCTGCTCGGGGATTCAAACCAGAGACCTTCCAGTTGGTTAATAGCCCAACACTCTTAACCAATAGGCTACAAGCTAGTGACAACACTAGGAACAATACATCTCTCTCTCTCTCTCTCTCTCTCTCTCTCTCTCACTCGCTCCCTCCCTCCCTCTATCTTTTTCTCTCCCTCATACCCTCCCTCTGTCTCCTTCTCTCTCCCTCCCTCCATCCTATGCTAATCTGAGTCCTCTGATGCAGCGTGGCGCCTCGCTTCCCCTTGGCATGTGAGACAGGAATCAAACAGCAGCAGGCCCCCCACACTCACTACCCACCCTCCCATCTTCCACCATCCCGTCCCCCCAACAACTCACCCCACCGGGGGGCAAAATAGAATCAGAGATGAAAAATGAAAGATTGAAGAAAGAAAGAGGGAGAGGCCAAAGGGTGTCTCCGTATCGCTTTTCTCTCTCTCCCTCTCTCCCTAGGCGCCAGACGCATCACACGGTTAGCAGAGCCAGAGAGGAGAGATGGAGGGAGTGAGGGAGAGAAGAGAAGGAAAGGCGAATTCATAAGAGGAGAGGTTCAGTGAGGGCCAAATGGCTTGGTAGCCCAAGGCAAGATATACGCATTGACTCTGAGAAAAGCTCCCTCTGTTCACCTGTTCACTTCAATAAGGCCAAACAGGTTTATTCAAACAGCGGCCATGACACCCCCAACATCATGCAGTACTCCCCTCTAAGATATTACTCCCACTGGTGCCTTGTGTCAGTTGCTGTAAGACATAGAGAGAAGCTTGTACAATGTGATAGTACAAGCTAAGGAAGCTGTTAGAGAGCTCTCCTCCTTCAAGCAGATTGTACATCTGCTTTGTTTTTGAGTGTGTGAGTGTGTGTGTGTATGTATGTGAGTTTGTATATGCGTGCGCGTGTGTGTGTGTGTGTTTGTAGTACAGTAGATAGTTGAGTC
This sequence comes from Oncorhynchus mykiss, assembly GCF_013265735.2. Taxonomy (NCBI): domain Eukaryota; kingdom Metazoa; phylum Chordata; class Actinopteri; order Salmoniformes; family Salmonidae; genus Oncorhynchus; species Oncorhynchus mykiss. The sequence continues at coordinate 25,148,331 of NC_048584.1, read as the reverse complement.
CCAACTGAATATTTCCAATGTGAGAACATCAAAGACCTGGCAACCGCTTGGAACAGAACAACTAACTCATGACAAGAGAAATAGAAACCAGAAGACATGATACAACCACACCATCGTGTTAATAACTGAAGACATGATACAACCACACCATCGTGTTAATAACTGAAGACATGATACAACCACACCATCGTGGTTAATAACTGAAGACATGATACAACCACACCATCGTGGTTAATAACTGAAGACATGATACAACCACACCATCGTGGTTAATAACTGAAGACATGATACAACCACACCATCGTGTTAATAACTGAAGACATGATACAACCACACCATCGTGGTTAATAACTGAAGACATGATACAACCACACCATCGTGTTAATAACTGAAGACATGATACAACCACACCATCGTGGTTAATAACTGAAGACATGATACAACCACACCATCGTGTTAATAACTGAAGACATGATACAACCACACCATCGTGTTAATAACTGAAAACATGATACAACCACACCATCGTGGTTAATAACTGAAGACATGATACAACCACACCATCGTGTTAATAACTGAAGACATGATACAACCACACCATCGTGGTTAATAACTGAAGACATGATACAACCACACCATCGTGGTTAATAACTGAAGACATGATACAACCACACCATCGTGTTAATAACTGAAGACATGATACAACCACACCATCGTGGTTAATAACTGAAGACATGATACAACCACATCATCGTGTTAATAACTGAAGACATGATACAACCACACCATCGTGGTTAATAACTGAAGACATGATACAACCACACCATCGTGGTTAATAACTGAAGACATGATACAACCACACCATCCTGGTTTATAACTGAAGACATGATACAACCACACCATCGTGGTTTATAACTGAAGACATGATACAACCACACCATCGTGGTTAATAACTGAAGACATGATACAACCACACCATCCTGGTTTATAACTGAAGACATGATACAACCACACCATCCTGGTTTTTACTGAAGACATGATACAACCACACCATCGTGTTAATAACTGAAGACATGATACAACCACATCATCGTGTTAATAACTGAAGACATGATACAACCACACCATCGTGGTTTATAACTGAAGACATGATACAACCACACCATCGTGGTTAATAACTGAAGACATGATACAACCACACCATCGTGTTAATAACTGAAGACATGATACAACCACACCATCTTGGTTTATAACTGAAGACATGATACAACCACACCATCCTGGTTTATAACTGAAGACATGATACAACCACACCATCGTGGTTTATAACTGAAGACATGATACAACCACACCATCGTGGTTAATAACTGAAGACATGATACAACCACACCATCATGTTAATAACTGAAGACATGATACAACCACACCATCGTGGTTAATAACTGAAGACATGATACAACCACACCATCGTGTTAATAACTGAAGACATGATACAACCACACCATCGTGGTTAATAACTGAAGACATGATACAACCACACCATCGTGTTAATAACTGAAGACATGTTACAACCACACCATCGTGGTTAATAACTGAAGACATGATACAACCACACCATCGTGGTTAATAACTGAAGACATGATACAACCACACCATCGTGTTAATAACTGAAGACATGATACAACCACACCATCGTGTTAATAACTGAAGACATGATACAACCACACCATTGTGGTTTATAACTGAAGACATGATACAACCACACCATCGTGGTTAATAACTGAAGACATGATACAACCACACCATCGTGTTAATAACTGAAGACATGTTACAACCACACCATCGTGGTTAATAACTGAAGACATGATACAACCACACCATCGTGGTTAATAACTGAAGACATGATACAACCACACCATCGTGTTAATAACTGAAGACATGATACAACCACACCATCGTGTTAATAACTGAAGACATGATACAACCACACCATCGTGGTTAATAACTGAAGACATGATACAACCACACCATCGTGGTTAATAACTGAAGACATGATACAACCACACCATCGTGGTTAATAACTGGCAGTGGTTCAGGAAGAGCGAGTTAACCTTTTGTCTGAGAAGCAGAGAGATCGCTCATATTCAAGGCACCGACATGCTACTATGTAAGAAACTGACGTTTTTGTGAGAGAAGTTTGAAAGCTTCATAAGACAAAGAGAATCAAAGGCTTTCTCCCACCATTGGTGCAGTGAAGAATGTATTCTTTCAAAGCAGGTTTAATTATTAAAGGCACGATTCCTATTTATTATTACCCCGATCCGGGGCACTTCTGGAGATGGCTTTAAAACAACAGTCAGGCACATCTCTTCTGAACACCAAGCCTAACATATTTATCCAAAACCCACTTTTTTAAGAGGAAAATATTTTTTAAAGTATGTCGTTCTGTCAAACATTTATGTGTATGTGTGTGAAAAACTTTTATTGGGTCTTTTGAGGTAGAACTTTTTAATATTTTAGTCTGTATGTGTTTCTATGCAGTTGTCTGTGTGTATGCGACAGGTGTGTTAGCGTGTGCGTGTGTATGCTAGTGTGTGCGTGCATGCGTGTGTGTTTGTGACTCGTCTGCGACAGACAAGGCGCCTAGGAAATCTGACAGGGACAAAATCTGGTGGGTTTCCTGTCAGAGAGCCAGAGGCAAAAATGAAAGATGGTTGTTTGTCTCGCCACTAATTCAACATAGGGGAACAAAACAGGCCTGACTCCGCCAGCTCCCAGCACCAAGCCCACTAGTCTGCCTCCTCACTTTAGTCTTACGCAAGAGCAGCTCAAGCTTTATGATTTAGATAGAAACGTTTTTGTCTTTAGTTTGAATACAATGTGAGTAGAATGTTGCGGAGTTGTTTGACTTACACAATGATATGTAACCTTGCCTGAAACCTAGAACGTCAACTGTCACTCCTGGACCTGAAGTTTGTTCTTCGATCAAGTGATACACCCAAATGAGTTTGGAGTGTGGGGCATGCCCAGGGTTACATACCAGTCAGTGACAAAGTCTGTGTCCCACATGACACCCTGTAACCTATTTAGTGCACTACTTTTGACCAGGGCCCATAGGGACACAGCCGGAGTCTCTTCTACAGTCTGGCCCACCCTTCCTTCAACTTCTCCTACGCACTGAGAAATGAACCAGACTTCTCCTGACTTAGCGGCGTTGATACAGCATAGCCACCACTTTACATTATTATGCATTTGTGTCCCGTTCCGATCTGGACATGCACATCCATAATAGCCCGTCAGCGTGGGCCTGCTAGATTCTGTTCACGTTCTGTTATTGATGTATTAGAGTGCTGAAATTAAAGGAGATTGAGGGCCCGGCCAGGTTCTTAGAGCCAGAGAACATCTATGCTTCACAACCGCTCTGTGTGTGTGTGTGTGTGTGTGTAAAAGTCCTCTTCTCTGAAGGCCGGCCCAAGAGAGATCAAGCCTCAGTCTTGCTCCGTTTCTCTCTTTCCTTACTGAGGGAGCGAGGGATGAGAGTACCACTCGCTCCCTCTCTTTCACTCTTCCACTCTCCCATCGCTCCCCTTGATCAATAGCAGGCCAGAGGGAGAGAGACGGAGCTTTGGCTCAATCTGAAGAGGCTGAATACTGCTGGGAGCCTCCTCAAGAGAGAGAGAGAGAGAGAGAGCGAGAGAGAGAGTCAGAGAGAGAGAGAGAGAGAGAGAGAGAGAGAGAGAGAGAGAGAGAGAGAGAGAGAGAGAGAGAGAGAGAGAGAGAGAGAGAGAGAGAGAGATGTAGGTAGGTCGGTAGTTAGGTAGGTAGGTAGATAAAGCGAAACAACACGGGCCGAGGTCGAAACTCAGGATCAAAACATCACAAGGACGAAGGAGTGAGGGAGCAAGGGAGGGAGCATGGGATGGAGAGAGACATCATGCCTAAGTGTGCGATGTCGGAAAAACAAGAATCAAATTACAGCACATGAAAGGTATTATGGCATGGGGAGGTGGTAGAAACACTGTTATTGGCAAATGTTAGCATGGAACTAACATCACATGCCAGGCTTCTCTCTCTCTCTTTCTCTCTCTCTCTCTCTCTCTCTCTCTCTGTAGTTAATAAACTAGCACATCCACAGGAATGGCACCTTATCCTTATTTGGTGCACTACTTGTTATCAGTGCACATTTGGCTCTGGTCACAAGTAGTCCTCTATATTTTGGGACGCCTGTATCAGTGGTTCCTCTGTTTCAATGGGAGTCACACAGGCTATGTTAGTGCACCAGTGCATGAGCTAGATAGGGCAGGCAGTAGCAACAGCAACAAGAGTGTTTGAGCTAACCCCCACCACACAAGCCTAGAAACCACTATTGATTTGCTCAGCTGTTCAAGTGAAGCGTGGAAATTATATGGTGCAAGTGTTCCTATCAAACCCCCAAAAGATGACTGCTATAAGCCTTGAACTAACTACTAACTCCAGTCTGCTAGACTACACACCCCACCCCCCAAGCACCACCACCAAAAAAGTATGTCTTGCAAGGAGGTTACAGAGAGAAAATAGAGCAGGAAAACTTTAATGAACTACAATGACCATAATCCATTAAGTGCCTACTTGTCCAGAAATGGAGAGAAGAGAGAACACGCGATCGGGATGGATAGGGAGCAGTTGCTTTGCAAGGTATCTCTAGCTGAAAATACAGGATGTAAGTGATTTGATAGTTGGTATTCAGCAGTCATTAAAGTATGCCTTATTTACTTTGAAGAACTACTAAAATAGTGATTTTGTCAGACAACGTAGGCAGCAGCTCTATAGAGGTGAGATGATGACTTGGAATGAAATAATAAAGTCATCATATAAAACAAATATAATATATACAACAACTGAAATATTTTATTAAAGTAATGTGAGTAAATGATGGTTAATAATTAATAAGCAGTAATGTGCAGACACTACCATTATGGGACTTTTACTACTTGTTTTATTCTGTGTTGTTACAGCATTCAACCCACATAATGCATTGTGCATTTAATGACCAAAGAAATTATAAAAAATGTGATTATCCTTTCATAATTTAACCAAAACGACCTCAAAAAGCACTAATCGCTCATCACTATTCAGTTTGGAAATCATTTCAGAATAGACTCTAATAATAATAACAATAGTAATGACAATAAACTATGAAACTTCTACAGCAATTTTCATAATAGAAATCTCAAAGTGCTTCAGAAGCAAATAACAAAGAAGCATTATATCATGAATTGAAATGCAGCATCCTCTGCAGATAGAGAGGGTCAGTTTATGGCTTGAGTGTAGGGAGCTGGTCAGAGGATAGTAGATGAATGTGATGGAGTCTGCTGATGATCTTGTAGCGGGAAAGTCAGGGCACCAGCCTGATTCTTATAGCCACTGGACCTCTCCTCTTCCTCTCTGAGTAGCACCGACTTGGGTGCTGCCCCGTCCCCACTATGAGCCCTCTGCCTCAGCACCGTATTCCTTTATCTCCCATTCCTCTCACACTCCAGGCGACTCCTCACATGATGTTCTCAAACGGTCAGCAAATGGCAACCAGGTGAAATAAAGAAGTTGGTACTACAGATGCATTTTTCAAACAAAACTATTTGACAGCTAGCTAACCAAGACCAAAAATAGTTTGTCCAGTCAATCTGCAAATTTGTGGCTCAACACCACAAGATATATGCAATAAAAACAAATCATTATCAAAAACATGCAATGTTGGTTCCAGATTTTTTATAAATAAATATAAAAACCTTAAAATAACTATAATGTGCAAGTCTGTCTAGGCTGCTTCCAGGGCGCCATGGCAACTATGTAGTACTGTGGTCTCCAAACTAACCCACCCACCCACATTGTTTCCTGTTGTTTGCATGCACTTAGAATTCTCTCTGAGAGGACTGTCATGTTCTTTCTATTCTGTTCCACACACTCAACTCAATCTGACAACAAAAATGTGGAGTAGATGAGGATCATGTGTGTGTGTAAGTGTGTGTGTGTGTGTGTATGTGTGCGTGTATGCTAGTGTGTGTGCGTGCATGCTAGTGTGTGTGTTTGCGTGCATGCGAGTGTGCGCATGCGTGTGTGTGCATGTTGTGTGTACTGGTTGTGTGTTTGGGGGGCTTAAAGTCCTACTCCAGTGTCCTTTTCAGCTTATTTATCAGCTGATTTACTTAACAAAAGGCACAGCTCAATAGGTGACCCAGGTGGGTGAGGGGTGGGGCATTCCTCTTTTGTTCTCTATTGCTCCTCTATTGTTCCTCAAGAGGCCAATGACATCGAGGGCACCATCAGACCAACTCCATGAAGTTTACACTTCTGTCTAAAAAACACAATTTTTCTTAAAACATATTTTTTTTTAGCGGTGAAACTGCCACGTCCGTTTGCAGTATTACAACAACAAAGACGTTACTTCAAACAAGGAACACAGTTCATTTTCCCCACTGACATTGCACGTGTGATAGAACAGCAGGGTATGTCGTAGGATTGTGTTTACCACGACACTGAATGCTAATCTCCTCTGTTTTCAAAGACAGAACAAGAACATTAACAAATGTGCCTGGGGCAACCAGAGGCAACCAGGGGCAACCAGAGGCAACCAGGGGCAACCAGAGGCAACCAGAGGCAACCAGGGGCAACCAGAGGCAACCAGTAGCAACCAGGGGCAACCAAAGGCAACCAGTGGCAACCAGAGGCAACCAGAGGCAACCAGGGGCAACCAGTGGCAACCAGAGGCAACCAGGGGCAACCAGGGGCAACCAGAGGCAACCAGAGGCAACCAGAGGCAACCAGTGGCAACCAGAGGCAACCAGAGGCACTGTTTCACCTTTCGCACACCTGGGCTTTAAGTGTGTGTACATTACTGTATTCATACTTAATTTTTTCTTCATTAATAAATAATTATTTATTTTATACATGGAGTATTGTGTTTAAAAAATAGCTGGAGTGCATCTTTACATTTTTAAAGAACCCTTTTCCTTCAACATATATCTGATCACATGACCTGACTAGGAATTATGGCCTTGGCCTTGGTATTAATAAGATGGCGCCGGAGCTGAAGACAGACGTTTTACATGCCAATTGTTTTTTTGTTTGTTTATCTGCGCTCTTTTAAACGTATTTATTACTTATTTTGTACATAATGTTGCCTCTACCGTCTCTTATGACCAAAAATAACTAACTTCTAGACATCAGGACTGCGATTACTCACGGACTAGCAGAATCATTTTTCTTCTTTCACGACTCTGACTAGCCCGAAGTGGAGGATATACGGCTCCCTCGAGAACAGGCCCGACCCCCGTGATCTGCGTGAAGAGAAGGCAGAGAAAGAGAGGCCGGAGAGCGGGCTGCCTTCTGAGAATTTTAAGGCGATCGAATCCACTTCCCTCAATTCTGCTAGCAAACGTGCAATCTTTGGACATTAAAATCGACGGGTTACGGGGAAGATTAAACTACCAATGGGATATTATATACTGTACCATCTTATGCTTCACGGAGTCATGGCTGAACAACGTCAATATTAACATACACCTGGCTGGTTATACGATGTACCGGCAGGATAGAACAGCGGCGTCTGGTAAGACAAGGGGCGGCAGACTATGTATTTTTGATAACAACAGCTGGTGCACTATATCTAAGGACGTCTTGAGCTATTGCTCGCCTGAGGTAGAGTATATCATGATAAGCTGTAGACCACACTACCTATCGAGAGAGATCTCATCTGCATTTTTAGTAGCTGTTTACATACCACCTCAGTCAGAGGTTGGCACTAAGACAGCATTGAATGAGCTGTATTCTGCCATAAGCAAACAAGAAAACGCTCACCCAGAGGCGGCGCTCCTAGTAGCCGGGGACTTTAATGCAGTGAAACTTAAATCAGTTTTACCAAATTTCTATCAGCATGTTAAATGTGCAACCAGAGGGAAAATAACTGGACCACCTATACTCCACACACAGAGACGCATACAAAGCTCTCCCTCACCCTCCAATTGGCAAATCTGACCATAATTGCTTCCTCCTGATTCCTGTTTACAAGCAAATATTTAAGCAGGAAGCACCAGTGACTAGATCAATGAAAAAGTGGTCTGATGAAGCAGATGCTAAACTACAGGACTGTTTTGCTATCATAGATTGGAATATGTTCCGGGATTCTTCCCATGGCATTGAGGAGTACACCACATCTGTCATTGGCATCATCAATAAGTGCATCGATGACATTGTCCCCACAGTGACCGTACGTACATACCCCAACCTAAAGCCATGGATTACAGGAAGCATCTGCACTGAGCAAATGGGTAGAGCTGCCTCTTCAAGGAGCTGGACTCATAAGAAATCCCGCTATGCCCTCCGACGAACCATCAAACAGGCAAAGCATCAATACAGGACTAAGATTGAGTCGTACTACACCGGCTCTGACGCTCGTCGGATGTGGCAGGGCTTGCAAACCATTACAGACTACAAAGAGAAGCACAGCCGAGAGCTGCCCAGTGACACATGCCTACCAGACGAGCTAAACTACTTCTATGCTCGCTTCGAGGCAAATGACACTGAAACATGCATGAGAGCACTAGCTGTACCAGAAGACTGTGTAATCACGCTCTCCCCAGACGATGTGAGTAAGACCCCGTAGACAGGTCAACATTCACAAGGCCGCAGGGCCAGACGGATTACCAGGACGTGTACTCAGAGCATGCGCGGACCAACTCGCTAGTGTCTTCACTGACATTTTCAACCTCTCCCTGTCCGAGTCTGTAATACCAACATGTTTTAAGCAGACCACCATAGTGCCTGTGCCCAAGAACACTAAGGTAACCTGTCTAAATTACTACCGACCAGTAGCACTCACGTCTGTAGCCATGAAGTGCTTTGAAAGGCTGGTCAAGGCTCACATCATCACCATCATCCCAGAAACCCTAGTACCACTCCAATTTGCATACCGCCCCAACAGATCCACAGATCACTCAATCTCAATCTACTTTCTGAAGGCACTGTACCTCTGTTTCATGGATACAGCAAAGGTTGTCTCCGGGACAGCATTATTATCTGACCAAACACCAAACTTATATGACATATAGCGTTGGCATGGCAACTTTATTATCATATTATCATTATATATAATTATTTATAACTTTAGTAATGTCATAAGGAAGCAGAAATGGGCATGTATAAAATAATAACTGATCTAAGTTTGCTGTGGCTCTATACCAAATATATCTATGGTAATGTGCGTCTCTTCCCTCTCGATTCTCTTCTTCTCCTCCTGTTCTCTACTTTCCCTCCCTTTCCATCCCTCCATCTTTTCCTCCCTCTGTCTCCATCCCCTCTCTTCCTCCATTCTCTTCATCTTCTCCTGTTCTCCCATGGCCTTTCCCTCCTGTTCTCCATCCCTCCCTCCATCTCTGTGCAGTGTGGTGGTTGGGGATGAGGATGACATGGGGCTTGGCCAGACAAAGTGATTCCACAGTGCCGGGGCCTGCAGGGGGGAGATAGCTTAGCGCGGGTTGTCGCAGCTGTTAGATCCCAGCAGGCAATGCAACGGGACTGAGAGCGAGAGATAAAGGGAGGGGAGGGTGGGAGAAAGAGGGGGAACGAGTGGATAGAACCAACGTCCCACTGCACTGCTTAAAAGACTGCTGTTCACGGTATAAATCTGGAGTAGTGGGGCATAGTGAGGCAGTAGAGTAGGAGAATAAAATACTTGTTCTTCATGCTGCATACTTTGAAAAACATGGCAAAACTAGAACTTTTTCAACAACCACAAACAGGTTTGTCTAGAGTGTTCTATTCATTCTAGAGGGTTCTGTGTGTGGATTTACATTGTAATCTACTGCACAGTGTAAGTAGGTTCACTCATCAATTGCCCCCCAATCATGACAGTGCCACAGTTCAGTGGGGAGAATGTCTTCCTCCAGAAGGGGTCATGGTCCGACATGGCCTAATAGCCTTCACCCAAACCTCCACAGACACATACAGGGGGAGATGAGTCAAGCTAGGAATAGACACCAGGTCCCAGTCTCCCTCCCTCAGATCAGGAGTGAGTTCCTCGGTCCTCTCCTCTGTTCCTCCAGTATAGAAGCCAACATCAGATGTATAAAATATGTGAGACTGGCAGGCGGCGTCCCTCCTTGGTGAGAGGCGATGAAAGGAGGAAGGCCTCAGAGGCTGGCCTGTAGCCAGCTGTCACAAAAATAAGATGGCTGCCATCCCTGACTGTGGCTGGGTCCTAGCTCTGCCTTTCTGTCACCCTATCTCTGGGCTGGTATGTGCTGGTATGTGTGGAGAATGTGGCAGTCGTGGTCAGGGTACGCCAGGCATCCTTGGGAGCCATGGGTTCACAGGGCTCAGGGGAGGAGGAGAAGGGAGGAGGGAATTGGAAGAGGGTCAGAGTTGGTGGCAGAAGGCTGAGAACAGTTGTGTCTGCTGGGAACAGGTGGTCCAGGGAGAGGGAAGGAAAGAAGGTGGGGGAGAGGGAGAGAGAATGGGGAGAGCGAGAGAGAGGGAAGATAGGGGAGAGAGAGAGAATAGCGGAGACTGGGTTCACACATAATGGTCACACAGACAGAGGCATGTTTGTATGGACAGGTCAAATACATGCACACTCGCACACACACACGCACACACGCACACACACACACACACACACACACACACACACACACACACACACACACACACACACACACACACACACACACACACACACACACACACACACACACACACACACACACACACACACACACACACACACACACGTGTGAAGCTCAATGCTCCTGAGGTCTTGTGTGTGTTAGTGTTCATGTGTATGTGTCTGTACTGGGAGAGTAGCTGACAGTGTTCACTATGCTGCTCCTAAGAGGAATGATGGTACCATACATACACACAGTAATCCAGAGGGCTTTCTGTGGATTTTCCTCAACACCACACAGCTTTGGTTTGATGGGGGAGTGTATGTTTTCTGACTCAGAGCTCGAAGTGTACACAGTCCCTTGGCAGTGCCAGCCAAGCCTGGTGCCAGCTTGGAGAGAGAGTCCCATTTAAGCCATTACCAGATGGATTCACACACTGAGAGAACAGCCAGCATGCACGGGCAGGTTGGCATGGAGGCACTACCCACTCCCTGCCTGTAAAAAACATCCTCCACACACACTCGCTTGCAACCACACACAGAGATACACGCACACACACAGGCACACACACACACACATACAAACATCCACACACGGATACGCACACACTGCGTCAATGAGAATGACTTTCCTGCTGTGATGCCATCCGATCTGACACTGTGTCTGTCACCTGGCACAGCTATCAAAGTCATTCTAAATGAGTGACAATGTGACGATGGCACTCTGATGCCATCTCAATGCCATATCGATGCCATTCCAGTTCCGATGCCATCCCAGTGCCATTCCAGTTCCGATGCCATCACAATGCCATCCCAGTTCTGATGCCATCACAATGCCATTCCAGTTCCGATACCATCACAATGCCATTCCAGTTCCGATGCCATCACAATGCCATCCCAGTTCTGATGCCATCACAATGCCATTCCAGTTCCGATGCCATCACAATGCCATTCCAGTTCCGATGCCATCACAATGCCATCCCAGTTCCGATGCCATCACAATGCCATTCCAGTTCCGATGCCATCACAATGCCATTCCAGTTCTGATGCCATCACAATGCCATTCCAGTTCTGATGCCATCACAATGCCATTCCAGTTCTGATGCCATCACAATGCCATTCCAGTTCTGATGCCATCACAATGCTATTCCAGTTCCGATGCCATCCCAGTGCCATTCCAGTTCCGATGCCATCACAATGCCATTCCAGTTCCGATGCCATCACAATGCCATTCCAGTTCTGATGCCATCACAATGCCATTCCAGTTCTGATGCCATCATAATGCCATTCCAGTTCCGATGCCATCCCAGTGCCATTCCAGTTCCGATGCCATCAAAATGCCATTCCAGTTCCGATGCCATCTCAATGCCATTCCAGTTCTGATGCCATCACAATGCCATTCCAGTTCCGATGCCATCACAATGCCATTCCAGTTCTGATGCCATCACAATGCCATTCCAGGATGGTAATAGAATACGTGTTGATCTGGCAGGATATCTGGTGGGTCGTGGCTGTAGGCAGATATGCCATCCTGGGCCACGGTGCTGGATGCCAGGCTTGCCCTACCATGCTGTCTGTCTGTTGTAGTGGCAATATGAGAGAGTTCCTCTCTGTTGATCATAGCAGGGCACCTAGGACATAACACTTGTCTTTGGTATGGTGCTGCTCTCTGTTCCTCACTGGGACGACTCCAGACAGGCTCCAGACTGAGTGTGTCCAGACTGGCCTGACAGATTGGAGATCAACCAGGCTCAGAGACAGTGCCCATTACGGTGACTCAACATGAGAGTGCCTGAGACTGGGAATACGAATACTGAGAGACATGGGAGAAGAGTGGGTAGCCAGGTAGGGTAGATGAGTAAGTCCAGGTTTGTCTATGTGTGTGTGTGCATATGTGGAGTATGCATCGAGTTTTTAGGTGTCTGCGTGACTTGCCGGATGCTTCACAGTCGAACGAGGTCATCCATCTATCGCTCTATCGCTCTGTCTGTCTATCTATCTATCTATCTATCTATCTATCTATCTATCTATCTATCTATCTATCTATCTATCTATCTATCTATCTATCCAGTCCTGTTCACCCCATCATGGCCACCCAATCTCCCCAGTGCTGATTTCTCCTCTCCCCTGGTCATACAGACAGACAGAGAACTCGGTCAACTGCTAGACAGGGCCAGGTCGGCCATTGTGGGGAAGAATAGGAGCGTTGATTTAAGAAAAGGAGAGAATGTGTGATTACGTTTGGCTGGTCATTACCTTCTCATTGTCTGAGCAGCGCTGGAAAAAAAGAAACCAATTTACCATCTCCTATGATGTCTGGAGGGAAAACCCAAATGGCCCTTTTCAATGGCAGATGGTTCTATTACCTATTGAAACCAGGGTGGCCGAGAGTGTCTGTCTGTTTTGAAGGGAATTACTCAGCTCAATGGCGTCTGCAACCTGCTAAGGTGGCATTCAGGTTGAATAGGATGTTTAACGAGCAGGCCTGCAGAGGACAAAGAGGAAGTATCAACACACTCTGGCTGTGATTAGTAAGCCTTGTCACAGCATACAGTAAGAACAAAAGACAGAGAAATAGAGAGCGAAAAGGAGAGAGAGAAAGAGAGGAAGAGCGAGAGATTATTTCAATATTGATTGGCCCATAGCTGGTATGTTTACCTCTTAAAACTAGATTATCGCGGAAGATCCACTATAGGGCAATTGAAATTTAACGATAATTTCAGATTGAGCCGACATATGCAGTGTTTACCGTGAATGCAGTCTCCGCAAAAGTGGGAACATTGCCTTTAAATTTCAAACGTGCTATGACAGATCTTCTGAGCTACGCATTGAATCAAGGCCTTCCTCTAAAAAAGAACAAAGTGATGTGTGATTGTACACTGAGTGTATAAACATTAGGAACACCTTCCTAATATTGAGTTCCAACCCCTTTTGCCCTCAGACTGAATTTGTCGGGGCATGGACTACAAGGTGTCGAAAGCTTTCCACAGGGATGCTGGCCCATGTTGACCAATGCTTCCCACAGCTGTGTCAAGTTGTCTGGATGTTCTTTGGGTGGTGGACCATTTTTGATACACACAGGAAACTGTTGAGTGTGAAAAACCCAGCAGTGTTGCAGTTCTTGACACACTCCAGTGTGCCTGTCACCTACTACCATACCAGGTTCAAAGGTACTTAAATATTTTGTCTTGCCCATTCACCCTCTGAATGGCACACATACACAATCCATGTCTCAAGGCTTAAAAATCCTTCTTTAACTCGTCTCCTCCCCTTCATCTACACTGATTGAAGTGGATTTAACAGGTGACATCAATAAGGGATCATAGTTTTCACCTGGATTCACCTGGTGAGTCCATGTAATGGAACGAGCATGTGTTCTTAATATTTTGTACACTCAGTGTATATTTTGTGTATTGTGGCGAAATGGGACGGCCATTGACGCTGCAAGGACACACCCAATCATACTTGTAACAGTATGTAACCCAAGTCAACTAATGGGTTAATATTATTTGAACTGTGAGAGAAACAACCAACAAGATCATCAACCAATCAAAAGTGTGCAAATCCTTTAAGTCCCGCCTTTGATTGACAGTTCAACCATTGCAATCTGGAGCAAGCCATCTAGAGGAATCTTCAGAATTTATGACAAAAGTTCTCCTGTTTGTGAAGTCAGAAAGCTGAGCTAAAGCTAGAAATAACGAGTAAAACCTAGGTATACAGTAAGTACACAGCTTTACTGGGTTTTTTGGGACTGTTCACTCCATTGTATGTGGTGGGACTGTGAAATATTGATTGTGTACTTTGTAATTGATACTATAGAAGGTAGAACTCATTTTAGCTGAGGTATTGAAATAAATCCATAGATTATTTGAACACTCAATTTATTTATTGTGAAATATTATTATTGTGAATTGCATATTTTTGTTGTTGAGAACTATAATTGACTTTATTATAAAACAAACATGACGGCATTAGCACTATCTCTAAACGTTATATCTTGGTATCTGGTCTAATCTTTCTATGCTAATCTCATTACTGCTATTCCTGAATCTAGTCCATTGGTCAGTTGTGTTGTTAGAGTGTTCCATGCTAAGCACATGCTACAAGTACAGACACTGACTCACATTTGACAATATGCCACAGGTCCAGGTGGCATTGATGTGTGTGTGTGTGTGTGTGTGTGTGTTTGACTGCAGAGAACCAGATCAAGCCAGCGTCCTCCACTCTCTGCCCACAGCAGGGGGCATGTTGACGGGTACATTGCCAGGGCTTTGGCCCTGGGAGACATGGCTGGGCTGGCAGATGGGTAGTTGGCATGAGTGCCCTGGGAGTGTGTGTGGCAGACAGGCTGGCACAGGAGGGGCACGCGTGTGTGTCTGGATGGATGGAGGGACGAACGGACGGATGAGGAACTGGAAGATGTGGCGTGAAGACGACAGCTGCCACTGCATGCCCACACACACATAAACACACCCTCAGCTGTGCTGGTGAGGTCCAGGGCAGACATCTGGTGGCCAGACACCTCAACAGCTCTAGCACCTTTTAGGAACAACAGTGTGAAGATGATCACAGAAGGGCATCAGCTCCCTACTTAACAAAAGTAGGTAGAAACATCAAGACCAATAGTAGTTCAGTCCAAAACAGCCGTGGCAGGCTTCTCCATCTCTCCTGGGCTCCAGTACTACCATCCCCTGAGGGAACACTGCAGCCCTCTACCTAGTCAGCAGAAGTCTAAGCCTCCACATGATTTCCATTCTGTTGCACTTCTATGAATCTGTGGGCTGGCACAGGGAACTGGGTCCACGCTGACCGCAGAGAAATGCATTCACTGAACCCACTGGCCATTTGAAGTAATTGACTGCAGTGGTCAATGAGCTGAGCCTAAGCTTTATTGGTGGAATTGAGAGGGGTGTGAGGTTATTGACTGTAAATGTAGTATAGTGGAGTTTTCCCATGCACGCCCGCATGCAGACACACACACACACACACACACACACACACACAAATTCACGCACACACACACACACTTGCACACACACACTTGCACACACACACACACACACACACACACACACACACACACACACACACACACACACACACACACACACACACACACACACACTTGCACACACACACACGTCTTGTGAGTGGAACAAGAGAAGGACGCTCAGTTCTGACACCTCCTCGTGGCCAATCCTTTTCAGACATCTTCCACAATGGAGGCCAGAGGGGAAGTTAGGGGTTACAATTAATATATTGCAGTAAGGGGAATTTAGATGGCCAACCAGATCCATCTTTACAATAATGTAGATATCTGAACCAAACACTCAATTAGGAAGAGAGAGGGGGAGAGGTGGTGGGGAGGAGAGAGACATAAAGAAAGAGAAAGAGAGTGAGAGTGAGAGAGAGTGGGTGAGGGAAAGAGAAAGAGAGAGAGAGAGATAGCGAGAGGAGGAGAGAGTGGGCGAGGGAAAGAGAGAGAGAGACAGAAACAAATAAAGGAAGAAAGGGAGAGGGATCCTGTCCTCTCTTCGTATCCTCAGGTAAAGTGTACAAGGTTGGCTGTGGCACTAAGTGCATTAGAAGGATGAGCCTCCGGTGGAAAGAGTGAAAAATGAGGATCTGTTCTTTCCAAGGGACCTGCAGGGGTCCACTTCAAAAGTGCCTGCGCATCAGGAGCTCTCTCTATCATTTTCTCTCTGGACACACACCACATACATTACAACCCACACACACACACACACACACACACACACACACACACACACACACACACACACACACACACACACACACACACACACACACACACACACACACACACACACACACACACACACACACACACACACACACACACACACACACACACACACACACACACACACACACACACACAGGAGTGACCCAATCTCACACACACTTTGGCTGTTGCCAGTAACACTTTTGCTTCGTCAGTAAACATTTGACCGTCCTTGTCAGTAAAATGTTTATGTTGCTGGCTGGTGATTGTCTCTAGGATGGTGGCAGTGGGGCTCTACTGATAAGATAGAGGGGAGGCAGAGGATGTAAATAAAGACTAGGAGACAAAATAATAATTTTAGAAACAGAGAAAATCACAGCGCTAAACTTGTACTCAGTTTATAGATTTAGCTCTATGATTTAATCTGTTTCTGTTATTTTCATTTTGTCTCCGTCTTTATAGCTTTGGATATGACACAAAATAAGTTATTAGAACCAATATCCCTCGCATTCTAGATGACACATATCCTCTGTATAGGATCAGTCTAAAATGAAATACAGTCTATCATACGGTCACCTCCCTTATCAATCTAGCAAGTTCACACCATCAAACCTAACGGATGTCCATAGGATGTCCATAGGATGCGTCTCAAAAATTCCTTAGTGCACTATAAATGGACTAGGGTGCCATTTGATGCAACCATAGTGAATGTGTTCCTAAAGAAGCTGAGCCAAACCGTAGCTGACAGTCTACCCACTCCCTCTCTGAGTGTATAGCACAGGAATAGTTTCCAAGTGGGCTGCACAGGGCAGGTCAAACAGGAAATAGAAAAAACTTTGAGACTGAGTCATGGGCAAAGGTATGCTTATGCACACATAAACAAGTTCAACACACAGCCTCCCTTCTCTGCTTTGCTCTTTAGGTTTATTTTCTCTCCATCTTCCTCTCTCTCATCCCTCTATTTCTCACTGTGTTTCTCTCTCTCTCCCTAGCCCTCTGCCTTTACTCCCTCTCTCTCTCCCTCCCCTCCCTCTCTCTACTTCCTTCTCCCCAGAGTGGTACAACCCCCTCTCTCCCCCCCTCTCTTCTAGGGACCTAGGCCAAGCTTATCAAGGGATGAAGGGGCTGAAGGAAAGCTATCATGTATTCCTCACACACATCTGTTGTAATCCACATACTGCTGTTATTTCTCTCTCTGCCTTTAATCCTTGTCTCTGTCATCTCAGTCTTTTCTTTCTCGTTCATGATGTCATTTTAAAGCAGACACAGAGTATTTGTGATAATAAAGCGAGGGATAAGAAAGAAAGCAAAACACTTCAATATCAAAACATTCTGGAAGGGATTATGTCTGTTTCTCCATCTACACCTTCATCACTCACTCCATCCCTCTCTTCTCTCGCCACCCCTCTCCCTTTACTCCCTCTCTCTCCCACTCACTCCATCCCTCTCTTCTCTCGCCACCCCTCTCCCTTTACTCCCTCTCTCTCCCACTCACTCCATCCCTCTCTTCTCTCGCCACCCCTCTCCCTCTCTCTCCCACTCACTCCATCCCTCTCTTCTCTCGCCAGCCCTCTCCCTCTCTCTCCCACTCACTCCATCCCTCTCTTATCTTGCCACCCCTCTCCTTTTTCTCCCTCTCTCTCCCACTCACTCCATCCCTCTCTTATCTCGCCACCCCTCTCCTTTTACTCCCTCTCTCTCCCACTCACTCCATCCCTCTCTTATCTCGCCACCCCTCTCCCTTTACTCCCTCTCTCTCCCACTCACTCCATCCCTCTCTTCTCACTCCACCCCTCTCCCTTTACTCCCTCTCTCTCCCACTCACTCCATCCCTCTCTTCTCACTCCATCCCTCTCTTATCTCGCCACCCCTCTCCCTTTACTCCCTCTCTCTCCCACTCACTCCATCCCTCTCTTATCTCGCCACCCCTCTCCCTTTACTCCCTCTCTCTCCCACTCACTCCATCCCTCTCTTATCTCGCCACCCCTCTCCCTTTACTCCCTCTCTCTCCCACTCACTCCATCCCTCTCTTCTCACTCCACCCCTCTCATTTTACTCCCTCTCTCTCCCACTCACTCCACCCCTCTCTTCTCTCGCCACCCCTCTCCCTCTCTCTCCCACTCACTCATCCCTCTCTTCTCTCGCCAGCCCTCTCCCTCTCTCTCCCACTCACTCCATCCCTCTCTTCTCTCGCCACCCTCTCCCTTTACTCCCTCTCTCTCCCACTCACTCCATCCCTCTCTTCTCTCGCCACCCCTCTCCCTCTCTCTCCCACTCACTCCATCCCTCTCTTCTCTCGCCACCCCTCTCCCTTTACTCCCTCTCTCTCCCACTCACTCCACCCCTCTCTTCTCTCGCCACCCCTCTCCCTCTCTCTCCCACTCACTCCATCCCTCTCTTCTCTCGCCACCCATCTCCCTTTACTCCCCCTCTCTCCCACTCACTCCATCCCTCTCTTCTCTCGCCACCCCTCTCCCTTTACTCCCTCTCTCTCCCACTCACTCCATCCCTCTCTTCTCTCGCCACCCCTCTCCCTTTACTCCCTCTCTCTCCCACTCACTCCATCCCTCTCTTCTCTCGCCACCCCTCTCCTTTTACTCCCTCTCTCTCCCACTCACTCATCCCTCTCTTCTCTCCCCCCTCTCCCTTTACTCCCTCTCTCTCCCACTCACTCCACCCCTCTCTTCTCTCGCCACCCCTCTCCCTCTCTCTCCCACTCACTCCATCCCTCTCTTCTCTCGCCACCCCTCTCCCTTTACTCCCTCTCTCTCCCACTCACTCCATCCCTGTCTTCTCTCGCCACCCCTCTCCCTTTACTCCCTCTCTCTCCCACTCACTCCACCCCTCTCTTCTCTCGCCACCCCTCTCCCTCTCTCTCCCATTCACTCCATCCCTCTCTTCTCACTCCATCCCTCTCTTCTCTCGCCACCCCTCTCCCTTTACTCCCTCTCTCTCCCACTCACTCCATCCCTCTCTTCTCACTCCATCCCTCTCTTCTCTCGCCACCCGTCTCCCTTTACTCCCTCTCTCTCCCACTCACTCCATCCCTCTCTTCTCACTCCACCCCTCTCTTCTCTCGCCACCCCTCTCCCTCTCTCTCCCACTCACTCCATCCCTCTCTTCTCACTCCACCCCTCTCTTCTCTCGCCACCCCTCTCCCTCTCTCTCCCACTCACTCCATCCCTCTCTTCTCTCCCCCCTCTCCCTTTACTCCCTCTCCCTCCTACTCACTCCATCCCTCTCGTCTCTCGTTCCATCTATGTGTATCATCATTGTCCTCCTTAAGCTGTAACGTGTACGCTAATAATCAGGAAGCAAGTACAAGGAGTGAATTTAATAAATGAACATGGAACAAAACAAGGAACACGAGTAGTGTACAGACATCAAACATAAACAGAGTCAGTAACGCCTGAGGGAAGAACTAAAGCGAGTGACAGATATAGGGGAGGTAATCAGGAAGGTGATGGAGTCCAGGTGAGTGTCATGAGGCGCAGATGCGCGTAAAGATGGCAACAATGAGGAGGAGTGGGAGTAGACGTGACAAAAGCTGAGCTCTCTCTCTCTGTCTGTCTTCGTTGCAGGTTGTGGGGTGTTGCAAATCTATTACATCAGATATAGAAAGGGGGGAATGAACCCCCCCCCCCCTCAGAATGGACCAACTGAAACCATATATGTTATGACAGTGGGGTCCAGACACAGACAGACAGACAATCAAACAAAACAAAAGGAAGAAGGCACAACAACTAAAGCGCCGGGCTGGCCATGTTGAAATGTCCTTAGTTGGAACATCTGTCAAGGTTGGGGCGATGCATATCTCAGCTAGCTATTCAGTGAGTGGACTAATAACAGCCCAATGTGAATAACGGCTGTTATTTCATTCTTTCCCTGCTCCTTTCCATTTAAGCCTGGTTGTCATTTTTTTATGGTAGCGTCGGTCAGTGTAGCTCTCATATCGCGCTCGTTCCCGCTGCAAGAGCTCAATCTGCTTCAGCCCGTGAGAGCTGTCGTATATAATTTCCCCTTTCACTCGCTCTCGCAGCACTCAGCGCTACTCTGACGACTCTGCGCCCGCTCTCTCTCACTCTCTCCGCTCCTCGCCCACCCCCTCCACCAACTCAATCACATTAGAGTTGAAGCTATGATCAAACGATGCAAATAGTCAAGCTACATTAGGCCTCTGCTTATTTCCATTCTGCAAAGATAACAAAACCTGTGTTTGCGCTCATTGGCTGGTGAGATGAGGAGGAGGGGGAGAGGAGGAGGGAAGAGGAGGAGGAGGAGGAGAGGGAGGGGAGAGGAGGAGGAGGGGGAAAGGAGGAGGAGGAAGAGGAGGAGAGGGAGGAGGAGAGGAGGAGGGGTGAGGAGGAGGAGGAGAGGGAGGGAGGGGGAGAAGAGGAGAAGAGGAGGAGGGGGAGATGAGGAAGAGAGTGAGGAGGAGGGGGAGAGGAAGAGGAGGGGGAAAGGAGGAGGGGGAATAACACACAGGGTTCTCGCTCCCTCCTGTCTTCCTCCCTGCATCATTCTAGTCTTTAAATAACACTGAGTAAACTCACACTTCCTGTTGGCAGAGTGGAGACATGGCTGGGAGGCTGAACACCCGCAAGAGAGTATAGTACAAAGTTCAACTGCACCCAACACCAACAACACTCGGCCACACACCTACAGTACAGACATAATGCTTTCAATGCTGAAATCACACAAACACTAACTCCAGTACTACTGCTACTGTTACTGCTGCTACTGTTACTACTACTACTACTGCCACTACTGAAACTACAAATACTACTACTACTACTAATACTGCTGCTACTACTAATACTACTACTACTACTACTGCTACTACTGCTACTAGTACTACTAATACTACTAATACTACTGCTACTACTAAAACTATTAATATTACTACTATTACTACTACTGCTACTACTACTACTACTACTACTACTACTACTACCACTACTACTAATACCACTACCACTACTACTGCTGCTACTACTAATAATATTACTACTACTATTACTATTACTGCTACTACTACTACTACTACTACTACTACCACTACCACGACTACCACTACTACTACTACTACTACTACCACTACCACTACTAATACTACTGCTACTACTACTACTACTACTACTACTACTACTACTACTACTACTACTACTACTACTACCACTACTACTACTACTACTACCACTACTACTACTACTACTACTACTACCACTACCACTACTAATACTACTGCTACTACTACTACTACTACTACTACTACTACTACCACTACTACTACTACTACTACTACTACTACTACTACTACTACTACTACTACTACTACTACTACTACCACTACCACTACCACTACCACTACTAATACTACTGCTACTACTACTACTACTACTACTACTACTACTACTACTACTACCACTACTACT